>NW_020539725.1:59716366-59732278 GCF_003426905.1 Ctenocephalides felis | reverse complement strand
TGGTCTATTTGCTCGTCAGTAGAGTTCCTTTTCTCAATTTATGTTCAGGTCATTTTTATGGTCTGTTTGCTCGTCAGTAGAGTCCTTTTTTCTCAATATATGTGTCACGTCATTTTTATGGTCAGTTTGCTTGTCAGTAGAGTCCGTTTCTCTCATTTTATGTAGTTTGAAATTACTCGTCAGTAGAGTCCCTTATTTCATCTTTCGTAAACACAGCTTGCTTGTCAGTAGAGTCCTTTTTTCTCCTTTTCGGTAGTCACAGTTTACTCGCCAGTAGAGTCTTTTTTCTCAATTTATGCGATTTCAGTTTGCTTGTCAGTAGAGCCCCTTTTCTCATTTTCTATAGTCACACCTTGTTTGTCAGTAGAGTTTTTTTCTCATTTTATGTAGTCACACCTTGCTTGTCAGTAGAGTCCCTTCTACTCAATTTTCAGTTTGCTCGTCATTAGAATTCTCTTTCTCATTTTATGTGGTCTCAGTCATGTTCACTTTTAATTTGCTCGTCAGTATTGTCTTTTTTCTCATTTCATATAGTCTTACCTTACTCGTCAGTAGAGTTCTTTTTCCTCAATTTATGCAGTCACAGTTTGTTCGTCAGTAGAGACCTTTTACCAATTTCATATGGTCACACCTTGATCTTCTGTAGAGTCCTTTTTTATGTTATGTGAGGTCTCACTTGCTCGTCAGTAGAGTCATTTCTAGCATATTTGAGGTCTGACTTAGTTTGTCGTCAGTGTTTCTTCTCTAAGAGTTCACATCTCTGATCCCTAAATGCAGCACATTTAGGAGTTTTTTCCTTACAATCCATGCTTCCTGATCCGTGCAGATCACGCTCCAAATATTGCAAATGTATCAACTCACTTTGCCCGTCAGTAGCATCCTTTATATTAAAGAATTTCACCAGAATCTTGGTCGAAATCTATTTCGAATTTTTAATTCCGCTCCCCCGACGTCCTCTTTTAATTCTCTCTCGTCCGCCCTCTGCCTCACCCCCTTACGCACTCCGCGCTTCACTCTCCTCGCCTCACCCTCCTCCTCACTCTCCTCCTCAACCTCCCGTTGTCTGTGTATTAGTGGGAGGTACATAACAGAGTATGCCTCACTGCGTCAATACAGCGCACCTCGTTCCGTCATATTAAAAGAGTCGTTCTATCTCTTTCACTCTAGTTGAGAGGAAGATACGAGCTGTATCGAACGGCGAGGCAGACTCTACTCGGGCAGTGTAAACGTTCAATGGCTCAATGGTGTTTTGTGTGTGAGAACGAGCCGGGTCGTTGTGTCGGTGGGTCGGCGCGTCGATGTAGTAGTAGTAGATGTGGTGTGGTGCGGTGTTATGATGTACACCGGAGCAAGTGTTTTGAGGAAAAATTTGAGAAAGAAATGATTGATTGATTGAATATTTGAACTAGGTGTAAGTAGCAATCAAACAAATAATTCAGAGTTGCTGTAGGACATTTTTAACTTCCCGTAAGGTAGTTATAAAAATCGTAGGGCCGAAAATCGAAAATGAAAATTTTTGCATTTCTCGACGTTTTCAAGGTTTTTGAACATTTTAACATAACAAAACGCTGTTTTTCGAATTTTCTGTTTATTTCTGTCGATTATTTACACATATTTGGAAGTTGCAACTTACAACCAGTTCATGTTGACACAAAACAAATCCCTATGAAATAACAATTGGTATTAATAATATTTTTTTTTGCTCATCAGTGAAGTTTTAAACCATAATGGTTTGTCAGTAATCTTTTTTAAGTTTGCTCGTCAGTAGAGTCCTTTCTTCTGAATTTGCTCATAGGTCTTATTTTATTTTTTTTTTAAATTGCTCGTCAGTCAATGAAATTTTATCAACGATTAAATTTGCTCGTCAGTAGAGTTCATTTTACACTTCAAATTTCAAATTTTCAATTTCAAATTGCCACCAGAGTCCAATTTATTCCGATTTCAGTTTGATCGTCAGTAGAGTCCCTTTTATTCCTTTTTAATTCTTTTTTAAACAGTGGTAAATGGTCGTTAGAGTTCCATTTTTTTTTTTTTAAATCTTATTAACTTCCCGTAGGGTAGTTATAGTAATGGGCCGAAAATCGAAAATGAAAATTTTTGCATTTCTCCACGTTTTGAAGGTTTCTGAACATTTTTAAGGGGCATTCCTCAGAAACTAACTGAATGTGTGTGTGTGTGTTTTGTATCACCGATTTGAATGGTTTAAAAAACATTCGATTCCTATTGATAGGGAGATGTGCTGATTAGTTTTTGGCAAAGGCAGGTCCAGCAGTTGCGGAGATAAAGAGCAAAGAGTGCAGAAAATAAAAATCGAGTTTTTGAGAAAACGGATCATCCGATTTGTATGATCCAAAAAACATTCGTAATGACGGGGAAAAGTGGTTATTGGTTTTTGGCAAAGGTAGGCTCAGCGGTTTCGGAGATACCGCAGAGCTAAATGTTAAAAAAATGGCAGTTTTTAAGAGAACTGTTATGCATAATTTCCCCGATGCAGCTTCGACTTAAATATATAAGATGCACAGGTCCCATCTATGCCTATGCACTATGGACCGAATCTTTACGAGCATCCCCGAAGACAGACAGACCGAGGTTTCCTTATCGCAAAAACAGATCTTTAGTTCTCTCTTACACTGCAGATTTCAAGAAGCGAACAACAAACATACAAAAATCATTTAATCATTCTTTCTAAATAAACTTTCTAAATCAAACCAGTGTTTCATATAATTTCTTCTGTATTACAAATTAAGTTCTTTATTTCTTATTCACGCTTATGGCACAACAGAACTAAGCGTTCGATTTAAGTGATTCAAAGAACTTTCTGCTTGTTTTAACAAAATAATTGATTTTGAAAAAAAATTTTTGTTTCAACTTTATTTTTTATTTATTTATTTATTTTTTAAAATTTTTTGTATATTGCAAATAATTCAGATTTTATTTTTAATTCTGACTATAGTTCTAATATACTTAATACAAATAATTTCAACTTTGCAATTCAGTTTATATAATTCTTATAAATATTAGACAAATATTACAATATTTATAATAATCTATTTGAAAACATTCAGTAATCGTCGAACATTTCGTTACGGTACGGGAAGTTCCAGCAATTTGCCTTAAGGCACGATGCCATACCCCCCACTAGTTTTTTTTAAATTACTATATTTGTTACAACTGCTACATAATTAACATCTAGTAAAAGTAATGAACAATTATATATTTAATCAAAAGAGCACAAAATGAAGGATAGAATTTTCAATGAAATGATATCCGTAGTATGTTGATTTGATATAAAATAAAATCATATAATAATAATAATACAATTAATATGTAAAATAAGTAAAATTTCTGAATAATAAAAATACTAGGAAAACAATAAAGTAGAATAAAAGCAATAAGTGAAAGATAATAACAAATATAACAAAATAACAATATCAGAAATATTAATTATTTAATAAGATACTAATAATAATAATATTAATATCAATGTTAGCGTTTGCAAATGACTATTTATTTGAGCAATTATGTTGTGAAAATCACACAATAAATAACACATATCAAACAAACATCTATCTGACTATGTTCAGTAAAAATTCCTAACTTTCATCACTACAATTCATCATTGTAAAAATGTGTTTTTTTTGCTGTTTTTCAAAAATTTGTTTCCATGGGCGGGTTAAAATGGGACAGCCAGGGGTCAAACAGGCCCAACGTCTTATTTTTAATTTTAAATGTATTTTACGAAATATTAGCTAAATTATTCAAACGATGCAAAATATAAATTTCATGGATACATTTCTTACAAAGATAACACTATATATAACCTTGATATGGTATTTTGTCAGAAATAATTAGCAGCAGAATTAAATAACTATTTATTTAATTAATTAATCTTTTTTTTATTAATTTGATATCTTTGAAAATTGCAATTTATAACTTAATTTAATTTTTTATTTGCCATTTTTTATTGTTAACACTTTTTGTCAGGGTAAAGATTCACTTGGTTCCTTGTCCCCACCCAGATATAAGATTTTATAGAGGTTATATAAAATAAACTGTTGAATCTCACTTGAAATTAACAATCTATCTTACAAAACAATAAAATAACGTATACTTAAAAATTGTATTGAGTTTTTATAAACTAAACAACAGTGCTCACGACCACAAAAACTAACAAGGAAAGAAAATACTTTTGTTATGGATTTTCAAACATTGCTGTTTATCTCCCGTTAGCAATCAAGGTCACAAATCTTTTACCCTCTACTTTCAAATATTGTTGTTAAAAAATTTGTGAATTCACTTGTTTTTGAGATATAGAGTAAATGTAGGTGTAGGTGTGTGTGTATTTGTAAGTGTATGTTCATCTCATTCCTATTTCCTGAACCCATTTTAAATTGTATTTGTATTTAAAGAACAGAAATGTATTAATAGATTTTAGGAATAGGAAACGACGACGACGACGCCGTTGTTACCTTGACATCTACTACTAGGCACTCGTGCACTATTAATAAATATATAAATGTTAAATTTTTTAAGTGGACCATTTAACTTCATTAGATCAAATAGCATAAAGGGAAACATTTTTTTTTTGCTAAAATCACTATTTTTATTGTCACAAGTATATGCCTGACTATGTTTGGGCCATATCTGTCTGTCATATCTGTGTGCCATATAAAAAATAGTATCTTTTTTGATACATTTTTGAATAAATTATCCAATAAAGTTATCATGGCCCATCTGATGAGATTTTTGATATTATCGTGGTCATTAAAGTGTTAAAGTTGCTCGTCAGCAGAGTCCTTTCATGAGCGTCCCAATTTGCCTCATGAAATTTATTTCGTCGAAGTTTGCTTTCCTTTTTATTCTATTTTGCTCGTCAGTAGAGTCCCTTTTGTATTCCTGGAGCTCGTCAACAGAGTTTGCTCCTTTCTCATTCAAATTGGCTTGTAAATAGAGTTTCTTTCTATTATTTTTCAGTAGAATTTCTTTTAATTAACTTCAGGTAGGGTAAGTTATTGTAATCGTCCAAAAATCGAAATTAAAATTGTTTGCATATCTTCACGTTTCGGTGGTTTCTGAACATTTTGGCTTCGATTTCTATTGATAGGGGTACGTTACGGAAAGTTCCAGTAATTTGCCTTGAGGCACGATGCCATACATCACTAGCATTTTGAGTATTTTTATCGTTAATAGTTTTCCTTATACCTCCTTTTTAACACATTCATCGCCACGATAGTATCAGATAAATTTTCAGAAGGGCTATATTAGATAATCTAGCTAAAAATCTATTAAGGGAAGTAATTTTTTTGTCAAAATTCCTATAAAAGCACTATTTTTTATGTCTCACATATATGACTGCATATGACATGGCCCTATATTAATTTTTTTTCTCTTACAGCGTATGACTGACATATATGTCTGATATAGCTCATGTAGAACTTCTTAGTGTCAGAAACATATGACTGACACGACAATTAACATGTTAAAATTACAATATCTGTTCATTATTATTTTTTTTATTTAAATAACAAAAATATATATATTCAATTTTACCGACGTTTCTTAAATGTGGAATGTCACCTTTAGACACAAACATTAATATACTAATTAGGGTGGTCCTTAATATGGATGTTTTCAAATTTCTTCATTAAAAAATAATTTAGGGTGGTCCTTAATATGGATGTTTTCGAATTTCTTTATTAAAAAATAATTATCTAAAAGTTTTAGCTCTTAATATTAACTTTAACAAATTCCGCACTCTAATCAAAGTTTCTTATGGAAATAACATGGGTAAAATTCCAGTTGTTTTTTAGAATTTGCATAACTTACTGACAAGTGAATCAAAATTATAAGAATAATATTATATTTGCTTATTTTGATCATAAATAAAAAAAATACAACAAAAATTTACCTAAGAATAAAAACCAAGAAACTTTTGTTGGAGTGCGGACTATCTTAAAATGAATATTAAGGCTTAAAACTTTCAGAGAATTTTTATTTATCAATTTGGAAGCATTTGAGTCCCTGGGAGCAAAAAAATTCGGAAACATCCATATTAAGGACCACCGTAATACACATACAGTATAAAATTAAAAACAATTAATAAAATATTCTTATATAGGTGTGTATGGTTGGATGTATATTGAGACTCTTTTTTGAATTTGGAGGTGTCAAAATTTCTGTAGAAGGAGACATTTGTTATGTTTGAAACGCTGAGAAAATAATATATGAAAAATTAATAAATTGAAAATTAATATTAACATATATTATATATATTAAACCCAATATAGATTTTTCTAACCCGACTGTACTACAATTCGAACAAAATCTATTTAAATGAAGAATTATAGAAGGATCTTTTTTTTGACTATTTATAATAATAGAACAATAAATAAACGCAATGAATCAACACAAATTTTATTTTTAGTTTCCACTGAATGAAGGGTAGGATTATATCCGAAACGTATGGATTTGAAATAAATTTTTGAAAGAAATTCATGTTTTTCATTATATATATATATATATATATATATATATATATGTGTGTGTGTGTGTGTGTGTGTGATATATATATGAGTTCTTCTCTAATTTTTGGCGCGCAAAAACAGGTTTTGCGAAAATTACTCATATTTGCCTTTGCCTTGCTCCGTGTTGGTTTTCTTCGTTTTTTATTGTTTAAAACTTTTTTTAAATAATAAACATACACGCATACACACATACACACGCACATACACTCACATATGTATCTATACATATGTGTATATATAATATATTACACAAGGTATATAGACAGAGCATATATACACGCGTTTGTATATGATATATTATATACATATCTATACATATGTATATATGCATGTATGTATATGCGTATGTGTATATAAGATACATAAATATAAGGTACATTCGCTCAATTCAAAGACTCGTATAGATATTAGGAATTTCTTCTTGATTATTTGCAAATTCGATTTTTTAAATTTATGAATGACTTTTGGTTAACTTAAAAAAAATCGTGCAAGTTTTACTTAACTTCGATTTATTTACAAAAACTAGTGGTGTCAGAAAAGCATATTTTTGCCTTAATACAAGTTCTTGAAACCTAACAACCAATTTGTTAATACTAATACTGATACTAATTTCTAATTTATTATTAAAATTATACAAAAATGCTAAATTTTAAATATTAAAAATTTAGAATTTGTTCAATTTTTGGCAACTTTAAATTTTAATGTAAATTCTATCCTTTGTACTCTTTTTTATTTAAATTTATGTTATTGTTTATTATTATTACTAGATGTTAAATTATTTAACAGTTGTAATAAATATTGTAATTAAAAAACAATTTTTTTTAATTGACTACTAAGAAGTTTCTATTTCAGATTCGAACTTTTAGTTCAATTTGAAATAAAAGTCTGTTTTTTGAACAAAATTTGAAAGTTTTAATTTGAATGTTAATTTATAATTTTTTATAAGAATTTTTATAGAATGTTAATTTATATTTTTTTCTTTTTTTGCAGACAATTACCAGTACCTAGAAGGCATACACCTTATTTTGGACAACCCGATTATAGGATATACGAATTGAACAAGAGGCTGCAGCAGAGATCAGAGGTACGGAATATATAATAGAAAACTTAAGAGAAATCTTGATCTTTTGACTTATGGAACTTATATGAAAACTTGAAAATTCATAAAAATATCAATATTATCGTCAGTAGAGTTTTTTTATACCGAATTGATGTCTCATTAATCACGTGATCGATTTTTAAGGATTTTTGAACCCCTCTTTTTCCTTGGTGATATTCAAAATTACCCTTCCATGTACTTTTAGTTACGAGGAAATTTTGTATTTTTTTTATTTGTTTTGAAAATGTCTGATTTTTTTTTAAATTCAGATAAATGGTAAAAAACACGTGATGCCTTACTATATTCTTCCCCCGCACGTGATATTTCGAGATTTTTTGTCAAAGCCCCCTTACCCCTGAAAACCTCACGTGATTAATGGACGCCCCTTTATCTGGTAAAGCACAAGTTGATTGTAAGTAGAGTTCTTTTTCTAATAAATTCATAACTGAGATCTGGTAAAAATCATGTTGCTTGTCAGTAGAGTCCTATTTCTAATGAATTCATATCCCAAATTCGGTGAAAATCAAGTTGATCGTTAGTAGAGTTCTTTTCCCAACGAATTCATATCTCTGATCTGATTGATTGTCAGTAGAGTTCTTTTTCCAAATAATGCATATAACTGATCCTGTAAAAATTATGTTGCTTGTCAGTAGAGTTCTTTAACTCTAACGAATTTATAACTCAAATATAGTAAAGTACAAGTTGATCGCCAGTAGAGTTCTTTTTACAACGAATTTATGACTCTAATATGGTAAAGTACAAGTTGATCATCAGTAGAGTTCCTTTTTTAATGAATTCATAACTAAGATTTGGTAAAAATCATGTTGCTTGTCAGTAGAGTTCTTTTTCTAATGAATTCATAACTAAGATCTGGTAAAAATCATGTTGCTTGTCAGTATAATTCTTTTTCTACCGAATTTGTGACTCTAATATAGTAAAGTACAAGTTGCTCGTCAGTAGAGTTCTTTTTCCAACGAATTTATGACTCAGATCTGATAAAAATCATGTAGATCGTCAGTAGAGTTCATTTTTTACCTAATTAATAAGTCAGATCCGATAAAAATCAAGTTGATCATCAGTAGAGTTCTTTTTCTACCAAATTTATGGCTTTAATATGATAAAATAGAAGTTGATCGTCAGTAGAGTTCTTTTTTTAATAAATTCATAACTGAGATCTGGTAAAAATCATGTTGATTGTCAGTAGAGTTCCTTTTTTAATGAATTCATAACTAAGATTTGGTAAAGTACAAGTTGATCATCAGTAGAGTTCCTTTTCTAATGAATTCACGTCTCTGATCCGGTAAAGTACAAGTTGCTCGTTAGTAGAATTCCTTTTTTAATGAACTCATAACTAAGATCTGGTAAAAATCATGTTGATCATAAGTAGAGTTCCTTTTTCTGACGAATTCTTAACTCTGATTCGGTAAAAATCAAATTGATCGTCAGTAGAGTTCCATTTTTAATGAATTCATAACTAAGATTTGGTAAAAATCATGTTGCTTGTCAATAGAGTTCTTTTTGCAAAAAATTCATGTCCCTGAGCTGATAAAAATCATGTTGATCGTCAGTAAAGTTCATTTTTCATCTAATTTGTAAGTCAGATCCGATAAAAATCAAGTTGATCGTCAGTAGAGTTCTTTTTCCAATAAATTCATATCACTGATCTGGGAAAAATCATGTTGATCGTCAGTAGAGTTCTTTTATTCAAGGAATCTATACCTCTGATTCGGTAAAAATCAAGGTGATCATCAGTAGAGTTCTTTTTCTACCAAATCTATGGCTTTAATATGATAAAATACAAATTGATCGTCAGTAGAATTCTTTTTCTAACGAATTTAAGCTTCTGAACCGATAAAAATCAAGTTTTTCGTCAGTAGAGAACTTTTTCTACACAATCTATGATTCTAGTATAGTAGAACTCAATTTGCTCGTCAGTAGAGTTCTTTTTCCAACATATTCTTAACTCTGATCTGGTACAAATGAAATTGATAGTCAGTAGAGTTCTTTTCTTATGGATACATCCAAATACCACTTGTCAATTTAGGCTTAGTTTTATAATCGGTGTAGAAAACGACGACAAAAGTCAAATTTTAGATCACATATACAAATTTCTAGTGTCAAATGATTTAGAATAACATCAAACGTCAAGACCATAAAATTAATATAAGTATTCATAAATCTACTTCTACTTCATTCATTCATAAATCTACTTCTACTTCAAAAATCAAGTTGATCACCAGTAGAGTTCTTTTTTTCAAGGAATCTATAACTCTGATTCGGTAAAAATCAAGTTGAGTGTAATTAGAGTTCTTTTTTTAACACATTCATATCACTGATCTGGGAAAAATCAAGTTGATCGTCAGTAGAGTCTTTTTTTTTTCAACGAATTCATATCACTGATCTAGTAAAAAGTAGTGTTGCTTGTAAGTAGATTTCATTTTCTGACGAATCTAAAACTCTAATGTAGTAAAGTACAAGTTGCTTGTCATTAGTTCCTTTATTTAATGAATTTATTACTCTGTACTGGTAAAAATCAAGTGAATCGTCAGTAGAGTTCTTTTTCTAATGAATTCACGTCTCTCGTCCGGTAAATTACAAGTTGATTGGCAGTAGAGTTCTTTTTCCGACAAATTCATATCTATAATCTGGTAAAAATCAAGTTGATCGTCAGTAGAGTTCCTTTTGTAATTAATTTATGACTCAGATCTGATAAAAATCATATTGATCGCCAGTAGAGTTGTTTTTCCAGTGATTCATAACTCTGATCTGGGAAAAATCAAGTTGATTGTCAGTAGAGTCCTTTTTCTAATGAATTTAAATCCCCGATTCGTTAAAAATTATGTTCCTCGTTAGTAGAGTTCTTTTTCTAATGAAATTATGACTCAGATTTGCCAAAAATCAAGTTGATCGTCAGTAGAGTTCTTTTTCCAACAAATTCATATTTTTGCCCTGGTAAAAAATCAAGTTGCTCGTCAGTAGAGTCCTATTTCTAATGAATCCATATCCCAAATTCGGTAAAAATCAAATTGATTGCCAGTAGAGTCCTTTTTCTAACGAATTTATGACTCAGATCTAGTAAAGATCATGTTGTTCGTCAGTAGAGTTCTTTTTCCAACGAATTCATAACTCTGATTCTATAAAAATCCAGTTAATCGTCAGTAGAGTTCTTTTTCCAACGAATTTATAATTTAAGTTTTTCTTTCCCTTTTCGTTTCTCACAATTCGCTCCCACTTCTTCATTACACGTGTGCGACTACACTGCGTTGTAACCTTGATCAGTGTCCATAATGCACCGCTATCAATAACATTAAATATAGGAGGGCAATATGTGCTCCTCTTATTTCTCGTTTGTTAATATAATAGTATGTTATCATTTTACACAAATTTAGTGTTCAATCAATTTTACATCATAATTCATTTTTTCTGTTGTTTTTCCTGGTTTGGTAAGTATAATTTCCTCCTTTTTATATATTAGGTTGTCAAATATCTCCCTTCCGCCTTTTTGTATTATAAACCAAGAGCAAAAAAGCGGAAGGGAGATATTTGACAACCTAATAATTATATTTATCATTAACTTTGTATTTATGTTATATGTTTTTTAGATTACTGAATGATGACACACATCAAGTGTCGAAACGTTTAATGGAATAAATAATTTTGTTATTTAATCTTTTTTTTTAATTCGACGATTGGCCTGCAAAAATATTACAAATATATATACAAATACATACGAGGTGTGTTCAAAAAGTACCCGGAATTACTAATAATTAAATTTCGCGGGTCTGGAGTGTCTGATTGTCAAAATTTTTTTTTTATTGTGTTGGTATGCATGCCCCTAAAGTATGATGAATTTTCAGCTATATTCACTGTTACTTTTGTCTGTGGTAGTCGCTAAGGTTCGACGTGTTTTTCTGAGCTCGGCGATTTTTACAATGGAAGAATTGAAAAGTCAAAGAATTGTATTAAATTTTGCGTAAAAATGAAATAAAGTGTTGCAAAGTGCAAAAATTCACCAGATATGGCTCCGTGTGACTTTTTCCTATTCCCAAAGTTGAAGAGACCCATGAAGGACGGCGGTTTTCCTCGATTGAAGAAATAAAGGCGAATAGCTGAGAGTGCTCAAGGACATATCAAAAAGTGAATATCAAGGGTGCTTCGAAAATTGGAAAAACGCTGGCATAAGTGTGTTATATCTGGGGGGGACTACTTTGAAGGGGACCACATTAATGTAGACGAATAATAAATATTTTTTTGAAAAAACGAAAATTCCGGGTACTTTTTGAACAGACCTCGTACATACAAATCTACTCAATTATTACCATTTACTAAATCCTCTATCTTTTTCCAGGAAAGTGACAACCTCTGGTGGGACTCCTTCGCGACCGAGTTCTTCGAGGACGACGCATCCCTAACGCTCACCTTCTGCCTCGAAGACGGCCACAAACGCTACACGATCGGACGAACGCTCATCCCACGATATTTTCGATCCATTTTCGAAGGAGGCGTCACGGAATTGTATTATAATATGAGACACACGAAGGAGTCTTTTCACAACACTAGCATCACTCTGGACTGCGAACAGTGCACTATGGTCACGCATCACGGGAAGCCGATGTTTACGAAAGTGTGCACGGAAGGCAGGCTGGTGCTGGAGTTCACGTTCGACGATATGATGAGGATCAAGTCGTGGCATCTGAATGTTAGAGCTCATAGGGAATTGATACCGAGGTAAGGGGGATAGAGGACACTTGTATATTAATCAGGAGATCATATTTTATTAACTTCCGGAAGGAAATTCTTTTTGCATTCCTCGACGTTTTGAAGGTTTCTGAACATTTTACTGGCATACCTCAGAAACTAAATGGATGTGTGTATCTGAGTGTATGTATGGGTACAATTATTCGTCCACTTTATACTTTTGGACCAGCTAGATTTTTATTTATTTATTTATAACTTTTAAACGATTTGTCCGAGTGTTTTGTAATATTCAGCAAATTTATAGCCAATTAAATAATCTACAACTTTTATTAATAACAAAATTTTGTATCTCTTATCCTTTTACTTAAAATTTGCAATGAAACAGGTTGTTGTTAAATTTTGGAGGTATATCTTGCTTCATACTTTTAGACCGGCTCGAATTTTATTTATTTGTTTATAACTTCAAAACGAAATGTCCCACCATTTTGCAATATTCAGCAAATTTATAGCCAATTAAATTATCTATAACTTCTATTAACAACAAAAATTGGTATCTCTTGTCCTTTTATCAAAAAATTACATTTAAAAAGGTAGCTGCTTAATTTTGGTGGTCACTTCGTACACATATATCTTACTCTGTCACTCTTCTACACTGTGAGGTATACGTCGCTCTCTTTCGCACTAGTGCTTTATATATCTCTCTCTCATTTTCTCACTATATACTGTTGTCTCTTTTGCGCATCAAAACAGACTCTATATCACATCGCGACTCAAGAAGTTTTACTTCAAAAATAAAATTCTATTTTACTAATTTATACATCGCCAACCTAAGAAGTTCTACTTCAAAATTTAAAATTTATTTTACTTTTTTATTTGCGATAAAAATTGTTCATTTGCTAACCTAAAAAATTTTACTTCCAAAATAATTTTACTTATTTATTTATCTAAAATTTATCAAAAATATTTGTTTTATTTATTTACCTAAGAAGTTTTACTTCAAAAAACATTTTTTTAACTTCCCGTAAGGTAGTTATAGTAATGGGCCGAAAATCAAAAATGAAAATTTTTGCATTCAGTAGAGTCCCTTTTTTCTTTTAATATTTTTATTTCAGTTTGATCGTCAGTAGAGTCCTTTTTTATTTTCATATTTTGCAAAATACGTTTACTCGCTTTTTCTTATCATAGCAAAAGCTACGAAATTATAAAAAAAACTATACTGACCAGCAAAATCTATGAGAGACAAAAAGGGACTCTACTGACGAGCAAAAGTATAGAAAATTAATAAAAGGACTCTACTGACAAGCAAGAGCTAGAAAATTAGTAAAAGGACTCTACTGACGAGCAAAAGTTAAAATATACAAAAAGGGACTCTACTGACGAGCAAAAGTTAAAATATACAAAAAAGGGACTCAACTGACGAGTAAGAGCTAGAAAATTAATAAAAGGACTCCACTGACGAGCTAAAGCTAATATATACAAGAAAGGAACTCTACTGACGAGTAAATTTAAAATGTCAATGCAAAAGGAATTCTACTTTTCTTGTGCATATTTCAAGTCGAGTCTTGTCACTGACTTTAAAGCATTTATGTCAAGCAGTCAGAAATTTGATTTACCTATTTTTGGTAATTTTCGTAAATTGGAATATAGAAGTTTAAAATAATTAGTGAAGGGCTACTGGAATCACAAATAGTGTTGCATCCTGCAATATTCTCTTTCATAATGTTGTTGTTAGATTTATATAAAGTTCATTGCATATATTATATTCAGATTATAATGGGTAGTTGTAATTTTATTATAAAGTAATAAGAATAAGTCAAGTCAACCCGGCAGAAAAAACATAACTCTGGCACTAGAAAAGCTAGGTTGAAAATTAAAACCGTCGCGGCCAAACCGGGACACCTTATTATTCTAAATCTAAGAAGCATTTTTTTTGTTAAATGTTTTACCGATACTATACTACACTACATTAAAATCACCAAAATTTTCAAATTGCCCCTCTGAAATTACAAATTGCTCGCCGGTGGGGCGTGGGCCCCACGTTGGGAAACACTGCTCTAAATCCTTTTCCATCAACTTTGCTCTTTATTTTTGGACACAAGTGGTTCAAAACCAACATTTTCACCATGTCCAAAACATGTTATTATTACATCCTGGTAGTTCCTGATTCACCTTACAATTCTATTTCCTTTACCCCCAGGTCGTTGTAAGTATGCACACGCACGCGGCAGTGGCGGCGGTAGCGTCCCATCACCAGCAGCAACAGCAGCAGCAGCAGCAGCAGCAGCAGCAGCAGCAGCAGAGTCCGCAGCAAGTGCCTCCTTCGTCTTCGGTGCCTCCGGTGCCTCCTCCTCCGGACGTTGGAGGAGTCCTAGAACAACTCACCAAGAACATCACGAGGCAGGGGATCACGAATTCAACGTTGAATTATCTTAGGGTGAGATGATAGTAGTAAGATAATTTTAAATATCGCCAAAGGAGGGGTTAAAAATCCTCAAAAAGCGATCATGTGATTAATAGAAACGTCTTTTGAATATTTTTGCTTCGATATGTTGTATAGTTGGTTCAAAACTTATAATACGTTTTAAGGGGTTACATGGGTTTCACGGTTTCAAAAAATCAAAAAAAAAATATTTTGTTTTGTTAAATTCTGTAACATCTCTAGAATATTGTCTTAAATTTTTAAGTTGATCCGACTAATAGTTTCGGAGATACAGCCTTGAAAAAGTGAACGTCTTAAAACTTTAAACGCGTTTTTCTCAAAACTATGTTTTCAAAGACGGTTGTCAAGATTTCTTAGGAACTACTCAACTGATCTTGATGAAATTTTACACAGTTGTTCGAGATATCGTTTACAAGATAAACAATTTAGGTATTGAACGAAGGATTTTCTTTTTGTTTAATAACAAATATTTAAAAAAAAAAGAATGTCGAGAAATTTTAATCGAAACTTGCATTTTTTTTATAAAAACGTCTGCCAAAAATCCAATTTTCATTTTTTTCTTTATTCCTCCGTCCAATACCTAGTTTATTGTCTTTACTAACACACGTATTTTTAACTTCCCGTAGGGTAAGTTATTGTAATGGGCCGAAAATCGGAATTGAAAATTTTTACATTTCTCGACGTTTTGAAGGTTTCTGAACGTTTTGGCATACCTCAGAAAAAATGGATGTGTGTGTGTGCATGTATGGGTACAATTTTTCATCGACGTTTTCGCGCGCACGGATCAACCGATTTGAATGGTTCAAAAAACATTCGATTCCTATTGATAGGGAGATGTGCTGATTAGTTTTTGGCAAAGGGAGGTCCAGCCGTTACGGAGATACGAAGAAAAGAGTGCATAAAATACATATCGAGTTTTTGAGAGAACACGATCATCCGATTTGTATGATTTTAAAAAACATTCAATTTGTAATGATTGAGAGAAGAGGTGATTAGTTTTGGCAAAGACAGGCCCTCTATTTCGAAGATACAGAGCTAAATGTAATTTATTAGCTAAGCTTACCGAGCTAAGCACAGTATAAGTGAAAATGTCGCACAGAATTATTTGCAAATGCGTTTAGACTGTGACTTTTTCAATTTTGTATAATTAT
>NW_020539725.1:59463813-59715366 GCF_003426905.1 Ctenocephalides felis | reverse complement strand
ACATTTTCAATAATTTTCACAAAATTGGAAAAGTGCCTCCAGTACACAAACAGTCTAAACGCACTTGGGGTAAACATTTGTACCAGAGTGGCGCTTAGACTGTGCTTAGCTGGGTGATTTTTTGAATTTTTAGTCCAAAATTACAAAAAAATTTTTTTGAAAAAAAATTAGAATCAAAAAATTTTTTTTCCAAAATCAATGTTTTGTTGAAAAAAGCAGAAGAAAGTTCTTTGAATCATTTAAATCGGACGCTTAGTTCTCTCAAAAAACAGCCATTTTTTTAAATTAGCTCTGTAACTCCGAAACCTCTGGGCCTACCTTTGCCAAAAAACTAATCAGCACATCTCCCTATCAATAGGAATCGAATGTTTTTTAAACCATTCAAATCGGTTGATCCGTTCTCTCAAAAATTCGCTTTCTATTTTTTGCACTCTTTGCTCATATCTCCGTACGGCTGGACCTGCCTTTGCCAAAAACTAATCAGCACATCTCCCTATCAATAGGAATCGAATGTTTTTTAAATCATTCAAATCGGTTGATCCGTGCGCCCGAAAACGTGGACGAAAAAAGCGGACATACAAAACACACACACACACACACACACACACACACACACACACATCCATTTTTTCTGAAGTATGCCAAAATGTTCAAAAACCTTCAAAACGTCGAGAAATGTAAAAATTTTGATTTCGATTTTGGACGATTACTATAACTTACCTACGGGAAGTTAAAAAAAAATAACATATGGCGGTCAACAATAATCATTAGACATTAGACATATGCATATCAAATTATCAGATATTTTATTGAGATTTTAACAATAAGTATAAGTTTTGTTTACATTCCTATGGGTTCCGTACTAATGTTTTTCCGTTAGACAGCGACGCGGCGCTTACGCGCTTTATTTTTGTCTCTATGCAGTTAAGGCAGTACGATTGCTTTGAAAAAAAGTTCAGATCTTCCAAAATATGTCCAAATGAAGATAACATTTTTCCAGAAAAAATTTTATAAAAAAATGTTTAAAAATTTTTTTTAAAAAAAATTTTTTTTTCAAAAAAAAGTAATTTTTCGTCCAATTTAAAAATTCCAAAAAATCTTATTTTTTCGAAGTAAAATTTTTTCAAAAATGTTAATCGTTTTTAAAAAAATAATAATTTTTGGCACGG
This sequence comes from Ctenocephalides felis, assembly GCF_003426905.1. Classification (NCBI taxonomy): domain Eukaryota; kingdom Metazoa; phylum Arthropoda; class Insecta; order Siphonaptera; family Pulicidae; genus Ctenocephalides; species Ctenocephalides felis. Next base: position 59,714,197 of record NW_020539725.1, on the reverse strand, counting down.
GAAGTTCCAGCAATTTGCCTTAAGGCACGATGCCTTAATTGCCTTAAGACAGAATTTCACTTACAGCTAGTTCATCGACGTTTTCGCGCGCACGGATCAACCGATTTGAATGGTTCAAAAAACATTCGATTCCTATTGATAGGGAGATGTGCTGATTAGTTTTTGGCAAAGGGAGGTCCAGCCGTTACGGAGATACGAAGAAAAGAGTGCATAAAATACATATCGAGTTTTTGAGAGAACGGATCATCCGATTTGTATGATTTAAAAAACATTCAATTTGTAATGATTGAGAGAAGAGGTGATTAGTTTTTGGCAAAGACAGGTCCCTCTATTTCGAAGATACAGAGCTAAATGTAATTTATATAGCTAAGCTTACCGAGCTAAGCACAGTATAAGTGAAAATGTCGCACAGAATTATTTGCAAATGCGTTTAGACTGTGACTTTTTCAATTTTGTATAAATTATGCAACTATTTTTAACTTCCCGTAGGGTAAGTTATAGTAATGGCAAAAAAATCGAAAATGAAATTTTTTATATATCTTCACGTTTCAAAGGTTTCTGAACATTTTGGCATATCTTAGAAAAATGGATGTATGTGTGTGTGTGCGTGTGTGTGTGTATGTGTGTGCATATCTTAGAAAAATGGATGTATGTGTGTGTGCGTGTGTGTATGTATATGTGTGCGGATACAAATTTTCGTCGACGATTTACGATTTCGGGAGCACGGATGAAGCAATTTGAATAATTCAAAAAAAATTCGATTCGTATTGATAAGGAGACGTGCTGATTAGTTTTTGGCGGAAGCAGGTCTAGCCGTTCCGAAGATATGGGGCAAAAAGTGCCACAAACGGTAACTCAGTTTTTAAGAGAACTTGTATTAACAAGATGAAGAACTGATCAAATTTTCATGAAGGCAGGTCTAGCGGTTTTGGAGATCTAACGAAAAAAGTAAAAAAAAATGCCATTTGGCGGTCAAAAATGATCATTAGACATATGCACATCAAATTATCAGATATTTTATAGAAATTTTAAAATAAGTATAAATTTTGTTTACATTCCTATGGGTTCCGTACCAATGTTTATCCGTTAGACGGCGACGCGGCGCTTACGCGCTTTTTATTTTGTCTCCATGCAGTTAAAGCAGTACGATTGTTTTGAAAAAAAGTTCAGATCTTCCAAAATATGTCAAAATAAAAAAACTTTTTTTTTTCATAAAAAAAAAATATATTTTTTTTTCAAAAAAAAGTAATTTTTTGTCCAATTTATAATTTCTCAAAAATCTTATTTTTTCGAAGTAAATTTTTTTCAAAAATCGTTTTTAAAAAACTATTAATTTGGTACGGAAAGTTCCTGCAATTTGCCTTAAGGCACGATGCCATACACCACTAGTTACCTAAATAAATTGTGTTGCAGTTGAACTGTTAATTTCATAAATTAGGTCGTTTATTAATAATTCTTAAATTTTTCAGTTATGTGTAATATTGGAACCAATGCAAGAACTGATGTCGAGGCACAAAGCTTACGCTTTGAGTCCCAGAGATTGTTTGAAGACGACGTTATTCCAGAAATGGCAGAGGATGGTTGCACCACCAGGTAATAAAATTCATACCTCAAATTCAGTGTAATAATATAATTCTATCATCTGTCCTTTACCCCGCAGAGTCTCAGAGGCCTGCCAACAAGCGGCGGAAACGCAAAGGGTCAAGTTCAGGCGGCGGCGCAAACGCGGCGGGTGCTCCGCCCCCGGTGACGGGCGGCAAGAAGAGGTCTCCTGGTCCGAATTTCTCGCTGGCGTCACAGGTGCGCAACACCGACACGAAAAAAAAGAAAAATAAAGAATAGAAATCGATACAAAACAAGCCCTCTTGGAATTTTCCATTAATCGGTAGTAATTGACCAGGGGGTTATTGTGGTAGAAGGGATAATTGAAATTTTTGATTTTGAGAGTAACGATTACACACGATTTGATACAGTAATCGCCTATCATGATGCTTATTGATGTTTTCGAAGGAGAAGTTGTTTAAGATAGAAATTCCCTTATGTTTTCTCGAAGATTCATGTAATTCTGAGTCGTTTGACACCGAAATTGGAAAATGTAGTGTGCGTGAACACAAATTTTTATTTTAGACTAGATGACCCGACAAACATTGTGCTGTACTCATGTCTACATTTTTTTATTATAATATACTAATATTTACCGTTTACCTAGAAATAATAATTATTGTTTTTTAAATAACTCTTCACGCCAAAATGCATATACATTTATAATATGAGCGATGTTAAATGTAAAAGTGCTTTAAACAAAATAATGAGTCTCAATTCCCACACTATATTGGAAATTGAAAACTTTTAAACGGTATAACATAACCATAACCATAACATAACACTGGTACTTCATGTTGGATTAAATTAATTTAATTTTTTATTATTTAAGATATCCAAAATTGCATCTTAAACTTCTCCTAATCGATATCGTGAGGGCCGAATTGTATGTGTATTTTCCATTTTATTTATCTTTACTTTTCCATTTTTGTTACAAAGTAAATTTTTTACGAATTTTAAAAATATTGTAGAAAAATTAGTATAGGGTGCAAAGAAATTATATATTGAAAAGAAAACTATATTGAAAATTTAATATCCGAATCTTGTGTTGGCGCCCCCTAAGGCGTGCACTCGTATTTTTCGCATGCATCGCATTAAAGGTAGGATCGGCCCTGATTAATACTTAATTTCATATTTTAAGTGAGTTAATTTGTCATATCCTGTTCATATGTGTATCATCCAATCTGCCATACATATACTGTATTTTATATTATTTTAATTTCTGGCACATCTCAGCTGCTTTTTCGTAATAATAATGTAGACATTCCTTTTTTCTTATTTATAATCATAAATTTATTATACACTAATATAAGGACTCCTTCGGAAATTAGAGTAGAGTCTCTTTTTGCTTCGAAATAAGTTTCCTAGTCAGTAATCGCTTTTTGTTTTGAAAATTATAAAAAAAAATCTTCAGAAATTAGTTTGCTCGTAAGTAGAGTCTCTTTCTACTTTCATTTTTTTTCAGAAATTAATTTGCTCGTAAGTAGAGCTCCTTTCTGCTTTCAAATTAATATTTTTTTTTCAAAAATCAGTTTGCTCGTCCCTTTTCCCTTGAAATTTATAAGAATATTTTCAGAAATCAGTTTGCTCACTAGTAAAGTTCCTTTTTCCTTTTGAAATTTATAAAAATGACCTCGAAAGTCAGTTTGCTTGTAAGTAGAGTCCCTTTTTTGAATTAATATACATATTGTCCCTTCTTGCTTTCAAATTAATTTTTTCTTAGAAATCAGTTTGCTCGTCAGTAGAGTTCTTTTGTTTTAAATTTACAAAAATAGTAGACATTTCTTTTTACTTATTCATAATCATAAATTTTTTATACATATTCTTATATGGTCTAGGTTCATAAGTAAATTACAATTTTTGGCAGATGATAGTTTTCATTTGTTTTCAATGCAAACAATGACATGTAGTTTTTTGACAATTTTTTCCATTCATTTCTGCAATATTGGACATACATCTCAGTACTTTATAATCACATACATCCTAGAAAATTTCCTTAACAAACTTTAGATAGATTTATCAAAATCCGAATAATCGTTTATAAGGAGTTAGTGCTTGTAATCTTATATATAAAAATGAATCGCAAAATAATGTTGGTAAGCGCATAACTCAACAACGCCTGAACCAATTTGGCCATTTTTTTTTTTTAAATGTTCGTTGAAGTCCAAGGACAAAATATCGAATAATTGCCGGGAAAGTCCTAAAAACAGCCCTGTTCTTTTTCACATACAAACGTTTTCTAACTAAAACGTAGAATAGATTTGCGCTTTATTGCTATTATATAAAGTTCATATTAAATTACGAGCACTCACTGTATACTTCTTCTAAGCGATTATTCGGATTTTGATAAATCTTTCTGAAGGTTGTTAAGGAAATTTGCTAGGATGTATGTGATTATAAAGTACTGGAATGTATATGCAATATTGTACAAATAAATGGAAAAAATTGCAAAAAAAGACATGTCATTTTTTAAAGCAGCTCTAAATTTAACATCGCTCATATTATAAATGTATATGCATTTTGGCGTGAAGAGTAATTTAAAAAACAATAATTATTATTTTTAGGTAAATGGTAAATATTAGTATATTATATTAAAAAATTGTAGACATGGGTACAGGACATCGTCTGTCGGGTCATCTAGTTTAATACAAACTGTATATAATAGCAATAAAGCTCAAATTGATTCTACTATTGATTTTAGTTGGAAAGCGTTTGTTTGTGAAAAAGAAAAGGGCTGTTTTTAAGGTTTTTCCGGCAATTATTCGATTTTTTCTCGCCGTAAGAACCATCCTTAAAATTCAACGAACATTTTAGGAAAAGAATTGGCCAAATTGGTCCAGGCGTTGTTGAGTTATGCGCTTACAAACACATTTTGCGATTCATTTTTATATATAAGATTGATGGACGTCCCCTTGTTTACCATTCCCATCACCATTAAACATTTTTTTCTGCGCTTTCATGCATTTTCTTTTACAAACTTTTATGTCTTCCTCTTCCTAATTCCTTTAGTCCTTCTATTTTACCTTCGACAACGTCGTGTAGAAGGCACTTTTTTTCAAAATAGGTCCGATCCAGTTTCCTTTTCTTTAAATGATAATGCTCAGTAGTGTTCTTTCTTCCTCGTCTGTTCACACTTTTTTCCCCATTCGTCTCCAGATAGTTTTTATCAATTTCACTTACAATAAAACATTCCATTACCATATATTTTTTCCCCCAGGACGTGATGGTAGTCGGCGAGCCTTCTCTGATGGGCGGCGAATTCGGTGACGAAGACGAGCGCCTCATAACACGACTCGAGAACACCCAGTACGACGCCTCTTCAGCCGCCAGCGGAGGCCCCACGGTTGGAGACCCCGGAGGCCCTCCAGGCGGCCCGAGTGGCGGCCCTGGAGGCCCACCAGACCAACCTTCCTATCACCACCAACAAGACGGAAGCGGAGGTGGATCGTGGCCCCCGCCGCCTCCGGGGCCTCCGACATCTTCTGGAGGCCCACAGGGTAACGGGGGGCTCGATAATGACAAGAAATCGCCGGCGGTCTCGCAATGATCACGGATTAATAGCGAGTATTAATAATTGTAAATAATAGTTGTAATATGAAAATTGGGGATAATAAAATTTTGACTTTGATTCCGTTTGGTGCGCAGCTTAATTTGGGATGATCGGTTGGAGGAATAGACTAGTAGATTATTAACAAAATTTAGTTGCAACGATCTCTGAGTCTTTTACCATGTGCAATAGTGTGTCACCGACCCCATCTCAAATGTCTCCGCAGATGCTGTGCATCTCCAGTATTAATAATAAACGATTTGGGAATCCTAAAGACTGTGTTTTTGCATTATTAAATGTGTATGTACAATTGTTTAACGATGACATTTAGTGAATTTATTAAAATTAAAATAATATGTTATTGCCGAGGGAACATACGGATGTGCAGCAGAAAGGTGTAATTTAAAATTATTAGTTATTATTATAAATATATACATAAATATATAAATATTAAAATATTAATAGGTAATAAACGAACAGTGCTATAGATATTTCGGGGAAAAAACTACAAGTGCTGTGAATAATATTAGTAAAATTATATACTGTATAGTTATATCAGGATTTATATATGCATAATAGATATATATATATATATATATATATATATATATATATATATATATATGATTGGTTTCTTGGAGGGCGTAACATCGATCAAAAAATAAGTAAAGTAAAGATTTTTTTCAAAACATCTTTATTTTTCCATACGTTTCGACGTAAAATTCTACGTCATCGTCAGTGGTTCTACAAATTAAAAAAAGAAAAAAAAAACAGAAAGTAACGTTACAAATTGAATATACATAAGCAATAGTAAAAAGAAAAGTTTTAACTAAAGAGACAGACTAATTATATCTAAGCATAAAACATTACTTACTTGAATTACTTATATTATCACTAACACATATTAATATAACTTGTAAAAATTAATATAGAGACAAGCACTAACTGTCAGTAATTTCTTTTTTATAAAAAGAAAATTAATGTTTTATGCAATTTTTAATTTAAGGCTTAGATATAATTAGTCTGTCTCTTTAGTTAAAACTTTTATTTTTACTATTGCTTATGTATATTCAATTTGTAACGTTACTTTCTTTTTTTTTTTTTTTTAAATTGTAGAACCACTGACGATGACGTAGAATTTTACGTCAAAACGTATGGAAAAATAAAGATGTAAAGATTATTTTTTACTTGATGTTACGCCAATTTCAACATCAAATTTAAACATTTTCAACATATATATATATATATATATATATATATATATATATTTGTAATATTTTTGCAGCGCAATCGTCGAATTAAAAAAAGATTAAATAACAAAATTATTTATCCCATTAAACGTTTCGACACTTGATGTGTGTCATCATTCAGTAATCTAAAAAAACATGTAACATAAATACAAAGTTGATGATAAATATAAATATATAAAAAAACGAGGAAATTATACATACCAAACCAGGAAAAACAACAGAAACATTTTAATTATGATGTAAAATTGATTGAACACTAAATTTGTGTAAAATAATAATATACTATTATTATTAACAAATGAGAAATTGAAGAAGCACATATTGCACTCCTATATTTGATGTTATTGATAGCGGTGCATTATGGACACTGATCAAGGTTACAACGCAAGGGGAATTAATTTTTTTCTGTTTTTCCTGGTTTGGTGTGTATAATTTTCTCCTTTTTATATCTTTATATTTATCATCAACTTTGTATTTATGTTATATGTTTTTTAGAATACTGAATGATGACACACATCAAGTGTCGAAACGTTTAATGGAATAAATAATTTTGTTATTTAATCTTTTTTTAATTCGACGATTGGGCTGCAAAAATATTACAAATATGTATCAACGTCGACAAAACTATAATCATATATATATATATATATATATATATATATATATATATATATGTATATATATGTATATATATGTATATATATGTATATATAAATCATTAAAAATTGGATTTGCTGTGTATTCAAAACAGTCTACGTAGAAAAGTATGTATGTTTGATACATATATAAATATATGTATAAAATTGTATGTATAGATACAATAATTATAATTTTTCGTCTACATTTATACTCACAGGTTTATTCTTCTGGGATTTTGATAAAACTTTGCACGGTGATAGAGTTGATAGTCAAACCCATGATTTTAAAATATTATAGGCCTATGAGAAGTAGTTTAATTAAAAGAATTAATCAAAGCACAACATGTTTAATGTGTTAATAATTATAAATATTATTGCAATTAACTGTTCAAACATGAAAATATTAAAAAGAAGTTATGGCTTGCTTATGAATAGATAAATAAATACATAAATAAAAAAAGTTATACATTCGTGGATTTGAATTTGTGCACTTTTTATTCTTTTTAAAATTTCTAGGCTAAAATTAGAAGCAAGCGCCTAAACTACTGAGACATATTAAAATACTGTCTATTTTTTGCATTTTTAATTAATTTTTGTAATTGAAGCACTTCTCATAGGCCTATAATATTTTAAAATGTTTGGTTAGACTTTCTACTTCATCCAAAGTTTTGTGAAAATCCCCAAAAAGTGGACACGAGATTCTCCTTGTCAGTTTAAATTGATCAAATTTTTTCAATTAATTATTTTTTATCAAGAGTTTAATTATGAATATTAATTAAAACAATTATTTTGGTTATTAAATTAGCACATTATTTTAACCATTTGAATTTATTCATAAAGCTTTTGAAATTATTAAAAATGCATTGAAATATTCTTAATTATTTGTATTTATAACAATTCATCAAGATCTATTTATCTATACATACAATTATATATATATATATATATATATATATATATTAGGGTGGTCCTTAATATGGCTATTTTCGAATTTCCTTGCTCCCAAAGGCTCAAATGGTTCCAAATTGATAAAAAACAATTTTCTGAAAGTTTTAGCTCTTAATATTGTCTTTTAGATAGAGCGCAATTCAATCAAAGTTTTGTATGGAAATATATTGAATTGCGCACTATCTATAAGTTAATATTAAGAGCTAAAACTTTTCGAAAATTGTTTTTCATCAATTTGGAACCATTTAAGCCCTTGGGAGCAAGAAAATTCAAAAATGTCCATATTAAGAACCACCCTAATATATATTAAACATATATCTATTACGATTTCGACACAAGACTCAATTTTGTAATTGTTTTTCTATTTATGACTCGTGTCGAAATCAAATAATGTTGATTAGGATTATTATAAATTGGAGGATTTACACGATTTGCATTTTGGAAAATTTTGGATAAGTAAAAGTAAGTATTTGTAGTCCCTTCAATGTAGGTTAGAAATGAATGAATAAGAGATTGGATTTGTTTGAATAACGGTTTGGGTTATTTGAAAAAAATAATAATAGTAATTAATATTTAACATGATGTACAAATGTTTCATAACAAAAGTGAACATAAATTTATTCAAAGTTTTATAGAAATATACAGAATGTAGTTTATAATTCAGAATTTAGTAATTATTATTATATAATTATTTCTAAATTATGTATTATTATAATTTGTTTTTTCTGTTTTTTTAATTCAGTCGTTTTTTTTCAAAATTTTGTTGATTTTTTAAAAAATATTGAAATAGAAACGTTTTTAAACTATTTTAAAATTGTTGTACAATTTTTTACATCTTTTCCCTAAATTTTAATCTCGACATTGCTTGAATATATTTTTCAATATGGATGAATTATTTATTCATAAATGTGTGCAGTAAATGTTACGTAATTGTTACATTATCGTTTAAAAAATAATATAATACTTTTAGTACGCTATAATTTTTTATTCAAGAAATTTTGTGAAAACAGATCTTCAAAATTGATGAAATCTGACGAATTTTTAAGGTTTCATCGAATTTATTTATACGTTTTTTTATAAATATTTAATTTATAGAATTTTGTACGGTACGTAATTGTTACGTAACATTTGCGAACAGTTACTTAAATGTTTTGTGAACGATTACGTAATAAATGTTTTTTAAAGAAATTATATTTAAATCTTTTTAACAGTTTTGACCATTATATATATATATATATATATATATATATCAATTCCTATTCAAATAATCCAAACTGCAAAAACATTTATCACGACAATATTTGAGAATGATTTTCCATTCTTTGATTTGTGAACTAAAACCGAGGGAAACGATAAAATTGTATAAAAGAAACCCACATTACACAAAATATAACATAAAAATAATTGTAAATATTAATTTTAAATGTGCTTATAATTATTATTATTATTATTGTAATTATTATAATTCTGTAAATTATATTGATGACTGTTTGTGTGTGTGTGTGTGTGTGGTGAAGAAAAACAAAACAGAATTTTAAAGTATTTACCGTTAATTTATTTCTACACGAGTGTTTTAAAAAAATACGTTAAAATTAGTGAGATAATTGAAAGAATTGTGAGAGAGAGAGTTTAATTTATTTTGGCAATTTTAATTATGTAACAATTTTAATTGTACAGTCTGGATATAACTACATCAAACAGTTCAAGATTTTATATATTATAAATAAATTATTTTTAATTTTGTTTAATCTCCTGAAGCGACATTATATTTTTATCATATAGAAATTTAAATTCAATTTATTTAGCTATATGGTTTTATTAGTTATATTCGGACTACACTGTATTTATTTTAATCTAGAAGCTAGCTAAGTCTTACAAAAAAATAATAGTGCCCAACTTTTGGATTATTCTTTAAAAAAATCCTTGTAAACAAAGTATACTAGTTTCCATACAAACTGAAGGTTTTCAAAGATTTTCTGTATAGTATTTGTAGCGAAATCTTTCTTTGGAATTTAGTATACTTACAAACGAATTTTTACTTTATTGCTTGTAGCTTCTGAACAATTCGTTTAATATAAATGATGCCTTCGGCGAATTTGTTTAAAATTAGATAATGAACAATATTGTCTAACATCATTTAGTCCTACAGCAACAAGGTATACTTTAAAATACATTTGAAATGATACAACTTTGCTTTCGCCATTATTGTCAAGAACTTGCATAGTAAAAACGGCGGAAGCAAAGTTGTACGCACTTATGTAATATATATGCCCATAATTAAAAAACCATTCGTTTAATACGAATGCTGTATTCGGCTAATTTGGTTAGAATTAAATAATATGCAAATGTTTCTAATGATGCAACACACTAAAGCAACTCGGTGTACTTTAAAATCGCAATCGAAAGGCAACATATAATCTGTGCATCGGGTATACTAGTTTCCAAACAAACTGAAGGTTTTCTAAGATTTTCTACATAGTGTTTGCATTGAAATCTCGCTTTGGAATTTAGTATACCTAGTGCATATTTTTACTTTATCGCTTGTAACTTCTAAAGCATTCGTTTAATATGAATGATATCTTTGGCAAATTTGTTTAAAATTTAACAATTAACAATATTGTCTAACATCATTAAGCCCTACAGCTACTCGGTGTACTTTAAAATGCATTTGAAACCGTACAACTTTGCTTCCGCCTTTTTTTGCAAAGAACTCGCATAGTAAAAACGGCGGAAGCCAAGTTGTACGCACTAATGTAATATATATGCTTACAATTCTAAAACCATTCGTTTAATATTAATGGTGTCTTTGGCAAATTTGTTTAAAATTAAATAATTAACAATATTGTCTAACATCAGTACACCCTGCAGCAACTCGTTATACCCTAAAATGCAATATTAGGTAAAGAATAATTCAAAAGTTGGCCAGATATATATATATATATATATATATATATATATATATATATATATATTTATTATCTAGCTTCTATATTAAATATTTCCTTTACCCTTTTTATTTTATTTTTTAAGACCTGTGGTTCAATCCGTTGTCTTCGATGTCTGTTTCATCGAGCAACAACTAGGCAATATATAAATATAATTACATTACATTACTTTTAATGATTCTATCTCTCGATGTGACATTTTGGTTTCATTTTAAGTTATAAATATAAGATATACAAATATAAATATACAAATATATTTTTTTCTTTTGTAATCGTGAATCTAAAGTCAATTTTCACACTTGAGTCGAATGGCTTTGTTTGTATTTATTGAGGCATTAATTAAAAGATAATTGATTAAATTAATACTATTATTAATCGAAGTTGAAGTTGAAATCAACATATTTTGATTGATAAGATTTTCATTTGTCAACTATTTTGAGTGAAAAATTTTGTTTTTGTATCTGAATCATTTGTTTCTTTTCGAATTTTAATTTGAAGTTTTTCGTTCAAAAAAATGGCATGGGATAAAATTTTTAGGCGTTAAATAATTAACAGTTTTTATCAAGATTTTCAAGAAATTCAAAGGATTTTCAAAACGAGATTTATGTGAGTGTATGAATTAATTCAATGTATACAAATACTAAAATTGATGGTGAAAATGCTAAAATGATGATGAAATTTCTTAGTGTTATTTTATAAATTAATATATTAATGTTCATGCAACTTACCTTCGAAAAAAATGCCACAAATATCTAATTCCTTTACTAACGTTGTGTGAAAGTGAATATTCAATTTAAATTTGAAACTGTCAAAAGCCATTTTGTAACTTATTTTTAATTCGAATTTAAAAATCGCACCTCGCAGTAATGAAATTATGTGAATATAAACAATTTAACGTTTTAATAATTATTTCTTTACAAATCGTTTGTTAACGTAAATATTCAATATTAATTTTACAATTTAAATGTGAAACTGTCAAAGGCATCCATCTTGTTGTAACAAATTTTTTTATTAATACGAATTTAAAAATTGCACCTCACGTTATTAAAATTATGTAAATGAACAAAAATTATAAGCTAATATGTGTATTTAAGTATAAATAACTCTTTGCGAATCGTTTAACGTTAATTTTCTAAAAATTTAATTGCTAAACTGTCAATGGCGTCCATCTTGTTGTAATAAATTTTTTTGTTAATACGAATTTAAAAATTGCACCTCATATTAATGAAATTATGTAAATTAACAAAAATTTCAAGCTAATTATTTGTGTATTTAAGTAAATATATGTTTACCGTAAAAAGTATAAAGATAATTTTTTAATTTAACTGCTAAACTATCAAAAGCGTCCATATCGGTTTCTTGTAACTAATTTTAATAAAGAATTTAAAAATTACATCTGACACTAATAAAATTATGTAAATTAACAGAAATTTCGAACTAATTTATGTATTTTAGTAAATAAATAGATAAATAATTACAAGTCGTACAACGTTAATTTTTTAATTCAACTGCTAAACTGTCAAACGCGTCCATCTTGTTTTCTTGTAATAATTTTAAACTTAAATTAATTAAAATTTTGTTAATACGAATTTAAAAATTGCACCTCACGTTAATGAAATTATGTAAATAAACAAAAATTAAAAGCTAATTTGTGTATTTTAGTAAATAAATAAATAAATTATTACAAGTCATTCAACGTTAATTTTATTATTTAACTGCTAAACTGTCAAAGGCATCCATCTTGTTGTAACAAATTTTTTTGTTAATACGAATTTAAAAATTGCACCTCACATTAATGAAATTATGTAAATAAATAAAAATTAAAAGCTAATTTGTGTATTTAAGTAAATAAATTGAGTAAATCTTTACCAATTCCTCAATGTTAAATTTTTAATAACTGCTAAACTGTCAAAGGCGTCCATCTTGTTTTCTTGTAATAATTTTAAACTTAAATTAAATAAAATTTTGTTAATACGAATTTAAAAATTGCACCTCACGTTAATGAAATTATGTAAATAAACAAAACTTATAAACTAATTTGTGTATTTAAGATAAATCATTACAAGTCGTTCAACGTTAATTTTTAAAAAAAATATCTGCTAAACTGTCAAAAGCGTCCATCTTGTTTAAGTTTCTTAAGACTTTAAAAATCAGCTACATTAATGAAATAATATAAATAAAAACAAAATCATGTATTAGTATGAAAAAACATTGTAAAAGTGCTATGCAAAATTATTCGTTTCGTTTAATATATTATTATACTGTTATTGGTTTGTAGTTTTGTTTCAATTACGTCTGTTTTAAACACTTTGTCAATTCAAAATTAATGTAAAAGTACTTAAAACGCATGATTTCAGATACTATACTTAGTAACTTTATTACTTGCACAATTCAAAACATAAATATAGTAAAACACTGACCTTATACATCTTTTCCCATCCTCTTGAACACTTTTCACAAACTTTATATATCATCTTTCCCCGCCATTTTAAATTTACCGCTCCGTCTTTTCTCCAACCTTCTAGAACATTTCCCCGTATCTGTTTCATCTGGCAACACTACATCTTGCGCAAGCGCCGTGCGAACTTCAGTCTCGTCCGTGCGTACAGTCATTCGCAAAAGAAATTCTTTCCCTTGTGCGTTTTGTATTAAAGTCGTGCGCGTGCAGTGATTATTATAGATTGCATCATCCTTTTTACACTTAAATAATCAATTAAAACATCTTAAATAAATTGCCTGTATTATTTTATAGTTGAAAATGTTGAGTGCCGCAAGAATCGTCAGCCGAAAGGCTTTGGCCTCTTCAGGAATCACTTGCGATTTTACGAGTAGAAGGAGCTCGACATTGCTACAAAATGTAAGTAATAAGGGATAATGGATAATTGCAATTGATAACACGTATAAAATTGATTACATGTATATTTATACTTACATATATGTTTCTATTATTACATTTTACGTTTTCACGTGTGTGTTCAACAATTGTACTTTAAGTGTTAATTTATGTTCTTTCTACTTTTTAGGCAACAGCATCATTTATGCCGGCCTGTCAGTCAAGATTTACACAAATTAGAAATAAGTAAGTTGTGTTTAATAAACTTTAAATGTAAGTGAGGTGATTTAACCTAAGATTTTGAACGTGCTTATGTAATGGCGATTTAAAATGGATTTTGACTTAAAACAAGGACTTCATTTGAGGCTCTCGTAGTGCACAATGTTATAAATTTCACTGTATCAAGTTTCTAGTACTCGGGTATTGTTTAGTTTGTAATAAGAACTCTTTGTCGATGTTGCAAACTAACTTTAATTAAGAACATAACCTCTGACATTTTCTTTAAATTATTGCATCTGCTGTGGTTTCGTATTGAGCTTCTTTATACTTCATTTTGGCATCTTGAAAGATTCAAATATGATTCTGACTTGAAATACAAGACCTCAGGACTTATTTTGAGGCCCCCATAGTACTTTAAACCATTGTTACGGTTTTAAATTCAACTCTGACAAGTTCTAGTAATCAAGAAAGATTTAGAATGAATTTTGGTTTAAAACATTAGTGCCCAGGACTTTTAATTTGAGGTCTCGTAGTGCGCAATGTGTTAAATTTCACTGTATCAAGTTTCTAATATTCGGGCATTGTTTAATACCCGAATGTAATAAGAACTCTCTGTTCATGTTGCAAACTAACTTTTTTAAGAACAAAACTTTCAGTAATTTCTTTCATTTATTGCATCTGCTGTATTGAGCTTCTTTATAATTTACAAAATTGACTTTTGGCATTTTGAAAGATTCAAATATGATTCTGACTTGAAATATGAGATCTCAGGACTTATTTTGAGGCCCCCATAGTACTTTAAACCATTGTTACGGTTTTAAATTCAACTGTAACAAGTTCTAGTATTCAAGAAAGATTTAGAATGAATTTTGACTTAAAACAATAGTGCCCAGGACTTTTAATTTGAGGCTCTCGTAGTGCACAATGTGTTAAATCTTACTGTAGCAAGTTTCTAGTACTCCTCGGGTATTGTTTAGTTTGTAATAAGAACTCTTTGTCAATGTTGCAAACACATTTTTTTAGAACATAACTTCCAGTAATTTCTTTCAAATGCATCTGCTGTATTGAGCTTCTTTATAATTTACAAAATTGACTTTAGGCATTTTGAAAGATTTAAATATGATTCTGACTTAAAATATGAGACCTCAGGACTTATTTTGAGGCCCCCATAGTACTTTAAACCATTGCTACGGTTTTAAAAATCAACTGTGACAAGTTTTAGAAATCAAGTACGAACTCCAAGTCCATTTGTAGTAATTTCTTTTAAAAATTGGGCATATTAATGTTTTCTAATGCACAAATGTATCATTTTTTGAGTTTGAAATACTCAAATTTGATTCTGATTTGAAACAGGATTGTTTTCATATCCTCAAGACTACTTTTAAGGTTTTCATAGTACTTTTGGCCTTTATTGCACGTCATACAAAGTGTCAATTTGTAAAATTTGTGTTGAAACAAATACTCTAAATGTAATTTCTCTAAAATATTGCATCAGTTAATTCTGATGGTGAATTTAGTAAATTATTAGTTACACAATTTCAATGCTTATACTTTTTAAGTTAAATATTCATATATTTCTAAATCTCTATTAATTTTAAATGAAGGTAATATGTTTTTCAAATATATATTGGAATTTCCTGTTTTCATGTAAATTCTGTGTAATTTGTCAAAAGTTTAGTGCTAGTTTTCTCATTTCTTATTTCTAAATATTCATATATTTCTAAATCTCTATTAATTTTAAATGAAGGTAATATGTTTTTCAAATATATATTTGAATTTCCTGTTTTCATGTAAATTCTGTGTAATTTGTCAAAAGTTTAGTGCTAGTTTTCTCATTTAACCTCAAAATTTTAACTACTATCAATAATACAACAAATTTTCTAAAGAAATCATTTTTAATTTATCCTTGCATGCACATTGAACCAATAATTGTTAAAATTAGTTAAATATACTAATAGAAAATCTGTAAACAGTTAAAATATTACAAACACACTATTGTGTATTAAAGAGAAGGATTTGTACCATTTGTGATCTTGCCTTGTTATAAAAGTGCATTAAAAAGTTAATAACACAATCTTTTTGATATTTCTAGAAATTGTTTTAATTTAATTTTTTTATATTTTAGATCAGATGGCACAGTTAAAGGAGCAGTTATCGGTATTGATTTGGGTACAACAAACTCTTGTGTTGCTGTTATGGAGGGTAAACAAGCTAAGGTTAGTTTTAATTAGTGAATTATTTATAATTTATTTGTTAGACTTGAAATTTAGGTGATTTGGTGGCTTTGTCAAATATTTTGCTCTGTTAACATCAAAGAATTAGTCAAAAAATATTGAAATTGTAAATATTATTCAAATAAATAATAAATCTGTTCAACAATTATTACATATAAGAAAAAACAGGATTTTTTTTCTTATATAGAATAAAATTTAGTTACACTAAATTGCAATATGTTGCAATGTTTTTGTTACAATGCTTTTTGACTATGAGAATTATAATAAATCATATTTTATTATTGTAAAATTAAATATCAAATAAATAGTTCAATATTTATTAATATTTGAATTTGGCGGTCTCAAATTGACAGTTGCACAACCATGAAGTTGGTTATGGTTAAATAAACCATCATGGCGGTTCAGTTTTTTGACAGCTCAAAATCTTTTAAATTTAAATTTGAATTTTGTTTAATCTGCAATTGATTTTAATTCTTTGATAAAAATGAATAAGAAATAACTATTATTAATCTAATTCTTTAATAAAAATGATTAAGAAATCATTGTTAATCTAATTCTTTGATAAAAATGAATAAGAAATCATTATTAATCTAATTCTTTGATAAAAATGAATAAGAAATCATTATTAATCCAATTCTTTGATAAAAATGAATAAGAAATCACTATTATTGCAATTCTTTGATAAAAATGAATAAGAAATCATTATTAATGCAATTTTTTGATAAAAATGATTAAGACATTATTAATAATATAATTCTTTGATAAAAATTAATAAGAAATCATTATTAATCTAATTTTTTGATAAAAATGAATAAGAAATCATTATTAATCCAACTCTTTGATAAAAATGAACAAGAAATCATTATTAATCTAATTCTTTGATAAAAATGAATAAGAAATAACTATTATTAATGTAATTCTTTTTCTCTAGGTAATTGAGAATGCCGAAGGCTCCAGAACAACCCCATCACACGTAGCCTTCACCAAAGAAGGCGAAAGACTGGTAGGCATGCCAGCCAAACGTCAAGCAGTCACAAATTCGGCCAACACCTTCTACGCCACAAAACGTTTGATTGGCAGACGTTTCGATGATGCTGAAGTAAAGAAAGACATGTAAGGATAAAAAATACAACTACTGGTATAAATTTAGTGATGTACTAATTATTAATTACTTTAGGAAAAATCTGTCTTACAAAATTGTCCGTGCCTCCAACGGCGATGCCTGGGTACAAGGTTCCGATGGCAAAATGTACTCTCCAAGTCAAATTGGAGCCTTTGTTTTGGTTAAAATGAAAGAGACTGCTGAAGCTTATCTTAATACACCGGTTAAGAATGCTGTCGTTACTGTACCTGCTTATTTTAATGATTCACAAAGACAGGCTACAAAGGATGCCGGACAAATCTCAGGACTCAATGTTTTGAGAGTTATTAATGAACCGACTGCAGCTGCTTTGGCTTACGGAATGGATAAGACTGAGGATAAAATGTAAGTGATAAAAAAATACGTAATAGAAATAAGTAACATTATCATAAAAAAAATTATTCAAAAAATATTGAATTGGTGAATATTATTCAAATAATTGATATAAAAAAGAACAGGAATTTTTTCCTATATAGAATAAAATTTAGTTTATTATTTTGCAATATGTTTCAATGTTTTACTTTCAATGCTTTTTGACTATGAGAATTATAATAAATGATAAATTATTATTATAAAATCAGATAATTCAACAATTATTAACATTTGAATTTGGCGGTCTCAAATTGACAGTTGCACAACCATGAAGTTGGTTATGGTTAAATAAACCATCATGGCCGTTCAGTTTTTTGACAGCTTTAATATATTTTAAATTTGAATTTGAATTTTGTTTAATCTGCAATTGATTTTAATTCTTTGATAAAAATGAATATGAAATCATTATTAATCTAATTCTTTGATTGTAATTAAAGTAAATCATTATTATCCTAAATTTTTGATAAAAATAATAAGGAAATCATTATTAATCTAATGATTTCATAAAAATGAATATGAATTCACTTTTAATCAAATTCTTTGATAAAAATGAATAAGAAATCATTTCAAAATTTATTAAATATTTAAAAAAAAAATGCAAATTTATATAAAACTAGCCGACCCGACAGACTTTGTCCTGTCAAAAAAATGTGCAATGTGGCGGTGTTTTGTTTCCACCTTTTTTCTATTCTTTGCAAAAAATTATCCTGAACAGAACCGTCACCCTGGTAATAATTCGGCGTGAATTAAAAATAATTAAATAAAACACTATAAGCATTTAAAAGTAAGTAATTTTAATCATGTAAACCATACTTCAAAAATCAGTTCAATTTTAATTGTAGTGCTTTGTGATCAACGATGTTTTTTGTTTGATTTCCTGGCGCATAGACAAACAAATCTGATGGTTTTCCTATACGGGAACAGACAACGTACAATTTTCCATGTGAGAAACATGGGTTTTCCAAATTAATACCACAAACACTTAATGATACCATAAACGCACTGGAAACTGTTGTCGTTTAATCTCAAATGGCACCTTAGTCGGAATCATTGGGATGCACGTTGCGTTATACTATCCTTTCAATATAGTTGCTTCCATCACGTTGTTTGGTAGTTTTTTTTATCGCTAACCTTGTGCCCTTGCAAAGGCGCGGTTGGTCGATATTTCGCAACATTATAATTGCCGATCCAACCTTTAATTGAAGATTGTGAGGTGACAATCCTACCAAATCCAGCGAGTTTAAAAACTTCGGTGGATCGTCTTGGTTAGTTGCCGAATCAACTGATTCGCCGGTAATTTGTTCTTGAATTTTGAAATTTAATTCATTTACATCAATGTGTTTGGCTGCCAATATAGCTCGTTAATTAATGGAAAGAGATTTCTATGTCTGTATAAATATTAACTTGTCAAATATCTCTTTTGTCTTGGAGCAAAAAAGCGGAAGGGAGATATTTGACAACCTTATATATTAAAAATTAGATTATCAAAAACTACACAAAATGTCATGACATAGAACATTGTTTTTTCTACAAAGTTCGTTGCCTACTCGATTAAAAAAGAAAAGGGTTGTTTTTAGGGTTTTCCTGGCAATTATTCGATTTTTTCTCGCCGTAACAACCATCCTTGGACTTCAACGAACATTTAAAAAAAAAAATTAGCCAAATTAGTCCAGGCGTTATTGAGTTATGCGCTTACCAACACATTTTGCGATCCATTTTTATATATAAGATTTGCATTTATACAGAATGAAATATGACGGCTTTTAAATTTGTAAAGTTGTTAGTGAGTAATAACAAGTGTGTTATTAGAAATAAAGAAGTAAATTTTCCAAATTTGTATAAATTTAAATTTAAATAATAAAGTGGCACAAGACTCTGGATTAAGTTTTTGTGTCTGTACTTTTAAATTTATATTTTGTGGAATTATTTGTATATATTTAAGCACTTTTAATATCTCACTGACAATTTTACACACATTTAATAATGATTAAATTAGCTTGAATTAAATTCAGAAAATACGGTTTAAATTATATTTTTAATATTTAAAAATTACTTTAGTAATTTAGTTTGTAGGTATTTATTTTAGTTTCAAAACTTTTCTTTCAATTTTATAAATGTTTTATTATCATTCCACTAATTATATGAGAACTATAATAAATTATAAATTATATAATAAATTATAAATTATTATTAACATTTGAATTTGGCGCTTACAAAATTGACAGTTGCACGACCATGAAGTTAGCAAATGTTTAATAAAAAACGTTATGGCCGCCGTTTAATTTTTTTGACAGCTCGCAATTCAACTATCAAAGGAAAAAAAAATAAAATAGACAAAATATTTTTTAGTAGCATTAAAGAGTAATTAAAAAAGTATTGTATACACATTTAATTGTGTAAATCGAAGTTGCAATGTCTAAAGGTATCATAAAATGGTCAATTGGCACTACAAGCTATTTAATTTGATTGTGGATACAATTTTTAGATATTTCAACACACTTTTGATTTTTTACTGATTAAAAAAGATTAAATTATGTATTTTTCTTTGTTCTAGTATTGCTGTATATGACTTGGGTGGCGGTACATTTGATATTTCAATTTTGGAAATCCAAAAAGGAGTATTTGAAGTTAAATCAACAAATGGTGATACCTTCCTTGGAGGTGAAGACTTTGACAATGTATTAGTCAACCATCTTGTCTCTGAATTCAAAAAAGAGGTAAATATTATAAAACATGCACAACAAATTTTGTTAATCAGTAATAATTTTTTTTATTATATTGTATTATTTCCTTCTTTTTTCCTCATTATTTTGTATTTTATTAATTAGTAATACATTTAAAAATTTCAATTTACCTTATTTATTGATTACAAGTTTTACTAGGATTAAATTTTAATCTGATTTTATCTAATTTTCTGTATTTTTTATCCATTAGCAAGGCATTGACCTAACAAAAGACCCGATGGCAATGCAACGTTTGAAGGAGGCTGCTGAGAAAGCCAAAATTGAACTGTCATCATCCGTTCAAACCGATATTAACTTACCTTACATCACAATGGACGCATCAGGACCAAAACACATGACACTTAAATTGTCCAGGAGTAAATTGGAAGGTAATTGATAATGGATAAATAGAAAATGGATGATATTTACGGTTTTTTTTAATATTTTTGTATGTAGGTTTGGTCAATGATTTAATCAAGAGGACAATATCACCTTGTCAAAAGGCTTTGCAAGATGCTGAGTGCTCCAAGGCCGATATTGGAGAGGTTTTGCTGGTCGGTGGAATGACCAGGATGCCTAAGGTAAAAGATTTACAATGATGGTAACAGAATTTTATTTTTTGTGATGGTTATTACGTGTTTTAAGTAAAATCTTAAAAGTTAAGTTAACCAGACGTGAGATCAACTTTGATTTGAATTTGTTTAAAATATTTGTTTAATAATTATTTATTTATTTATTTATTAATTTTACAAGCAGTATAATATTATAAGGCTTAAGTCAATATTTTATAGGTTTAATATGATTTAATTAATTATTAGCTATTTTATTACTTATTTATTTTTCATTTAATTTATTTACTATAAACTTATTTATATTTAGTTAATTTTAATTATTTTTAAATATAACTAGTTTGTTTGTTGCAAGTATTTTTTAAAAATTTAATAAGTATTTCAATAAGCTTTACAATACTTTTACAATATAATTATTTTATTTAACAAATTTTAGGTTATTTTATGATATTTTAACAAATTTAAGTGTCTTATATTATTATTATTATTATTATTATTATTATTATTAAAATTACTTCTGAATTTATGGACAATTATGAATTTATTGATGAAATTACTTATCCATTAAAGAAACTATTCATTTATTAGAGAAAATATTTTAAAAAAAATCTTTTTTTTATTATAAACTTTATTTTTTTTGTACAGGTTCAATCAACAGTTCAAGAAATCTTTGGCCGTCAACCATCACGTGCAGTGAACCCCGATGAAGCCGTAGCCGTAGGTGCTGCTGTCCAGGGTGGTGTATTGGCCGGTGATGTCACCGATGTTTTGTTGCTTGACGTCACACCTTTGTCTTTGGGTATTGAAACTCTTGGTAAGTAAAAAACCTACAACATAAAAAACTAATACTTTATTTATTAACCTACTAACCTCTTTTAGCACTATTTGTGCCCTTTTAAAATGATTCATGTTTGTGTTTAATATTTGGCAGTTATTCAGCCATCTTTAAATTTTTTTTAAATTATGTTAGGTTAAATTAACCTCAAATCTTCAATGATTTTCTCTAATATTAGTGTAATGGAAAGCATTTTATAGATTTATTTTGGATAAATATGAAGAAATATTGGATAAAAATAATGTATTGCAAAAGTTTTGTTCTTAAATAATATATTTGCAAAAGGAGTTGTAATTTGTAAGTCCAAAATTTGACAGTTGTTCAGCCATCTTTAATTTTTTTTTAAATTGTGTTAGGTTAAATTAACTTTAAATCTTCAATGATTTTCTCTATTATTAGTGTAATAGAAAGCATTTTATAGATTTATTTTGGATAAATATTGGATAAAAATAATATATTGAAAAAGTTTTGTTCTTAAATAATATATTTGCGAAAGGAGTTATAATTTGTAAATCCAATATTTGACAGTTGTTCAACTATTTGCAAAAGATGTTTTATGTTATGTCATTAAATTCAATTTAAAACTTGCAAGGTTTTTGCTAATAATTTTTTTTTTTTGATAAATACAAAGAACTACTAAATGAATACAATATTAAATGGTTTTTGCACAAATTAGACCACAAGTAAGTCTAACCTACAATGACTATCTATCTATCAAACAAATAATTATCACTTCTTGTAATTATCATTTATCTTTTTATCTTTTATCTCAGGCGGTGTGTTCACCCGTCTCATCTCCCGCAACACAACAATCCCAACCAAGAAGAGCCAAGTGTTCTCAACAGCAGCCGACGGTCAAACACAAGTAGAAATCAAAGTACATCAGGGCGAAAGAGAAATGGCATCCGACAACAAACAACTTGGACAATTCACATTAGTAGGAATCCCACCAGCGCCCAGAGGAGTGCCACAGATTGAGGTCACATTCGATATTGATGCTAACGGTATTGTACATGTTTCGGCTAAGGATAAGGGCACTGGAAAGGAACAACAAAGTAAGATAAAGGATAATTGTGAAGAGATACAATTTTATAACTGTAACCATAATGGTAACCTTTTTGTGCCCTAGTTGTGATTCAATCATCTGGTGGTTTGAGCAAAGACGAAATTGAGAACATGGTTAAGAATGCTGAACAGTATGCACAAGCCGATAAGGTCAAGAAGGATCGGGTTGAGGCTGTGAACCAGGCGGAGGGCATTGTACATGACACTGAGACTAAAATGGAAGAATTTAAGGACCAATTACCCAAGGATGAGGTTAGTACATTAAATTAAGTGATTTTTGTTTTATTTTATTTTCATATCTCAGACAGAAGTGCCTGTTATGAGAGATTATGAAAACAGTTTTCATATTTTATATATACATTTCATTAATATAATATAAATTAACTTCTTGAACCACATTAGACTTGATAATTTTGTTTTCTGGACATATCAAGTCATTCTGAATCCTTTAATTTGTTATGGCAAGTCCATGTTATGCTTCAACTTGCATACATTATGCTACTGAATCATACCAAAGTTATGAATCTGTGTCAGAAAGACCCTGTTATCTACAATAGTTTTTTTTTTTTTTTTTTGACATTTGTGTGGTTTCTAGGTTAGGTTTTCTATTTCATTATTTTTCTGAGACAATCGCCCAAACCGTTTCCTCAACATGTATTTGATGTTCTTTCATTTATCATTTATCACTATATTTTTCAATTTTAGTGTGAAAAACTGAGAGAAGAAATCAAGAAAGTACGAGAAATGTTAGCAAATAAGGACAATGTTGACCCTGAAGAAATCCGCAAGACGACATCATCACTACAACAGCAGTCTTTGAAATTGTTTGAGATGGCATACAAAAAAGTAAGTTTATAATTGGAAGACATAGTTTAAATAAAACACTTAGTTTTAACATATTCAAGCAATTTTTGTGGAGTGGAACTGTCAAATTTTACCAGCATGAACTTATCAACATTACGGCGCGCGCGAATTTCGAATTTAATTTTTGTAATGAATAATTTTGACGCATCAATTTTTCTTTTTATTATCTATTTATTTTTCTATTACATTTCTGATTTAACTTCTGCAATGAATAATTTTCCTATTTATTTTGTCTATTTATATATTTGTATTTATACAATTCAATTATACAATTACAGATGTTATAGGTAAACTTAATTTGTAACTTATATTAATACATAACTTATAATTCTATATTAAATGACATATAATTTGGAAAACAAATGCATACTATTACTATTATTTAAAGTTTCATTTGTATTAATAATATTTTTTTTTCCCAGATGGCCGCAGACCGAGAAGGCTCAGCCCCCAAATCCGAAACAGCCTCCGAAGAAAGCCAAGAAAAGAAGGAAGAGAAGAACTAAAGTCTCCGTCTCGTATTAATACCAACATTCGACTAGACTAGAAAAAGTTTTTATATATCATTACAAAAAAAACAAATAGATTTAAAGTTATTTTTATTGTACATATTGTCACATAGTACTATTTTTGATTTTGTTAATTATTATTATTAAGAGATACATTAATATGTTCTCGGTTTACTAAAAACAAGTGTTGTTTTTAGTATGCGGGCCTTTGTCATGGAATTTTTGAGGAGGATTATTAATGTACAGAAGATGAAAAATGTATAAATGATGTAATTGTGGTAGATTGTTGTCTTGTGCTTTGCTTGTGTGCCTGTGCTGTTTGAATGATGTAAAATGCCCCCAACAAAATATTGTAAGCCAAATACAGTTATAGTGAAAATACTTATGTGGTTGTTTGATTTGTAATAAAGGATAATAGGAAATAAGTACTCATTCTGAAAATATGTGAAACTGTAGTGGTGAGAATATGAAATGAAATTTATTTTTGATCTGCAAAATCAATATTTATATTATTTCATTAAAACTAATAAAATATATTTATAGAATCATTAAATTAATGTTAAGCTTATCAAATTCCTAATGCGCAGGGCCTTAAATTGTATTTTCAATATTTTTTGTGCGAAAATGTGTATAAATGTCGTGAATTATTATCACACTATGTAAAACACAGTGACTACATGCGGATTGTAATGTATAAATTATTATTAAGTATATCTAATTCAACTTTTGAATTTAGCGGTCACAAATTGACAGTTGCACAAGCATGAAGTTGGTTATAATTGAAAAGAGACCGTTATGGCCGTTCACTATATATATTTTTTGTGTTAGTTTTCTTATTGTCTCAATGTCTTAAATTATATTTTCAATATTTTGTGCGAAAATGTGTATAAATGTCGTGAGTTATTATCACACTATGTAAAACACAGTGACTATATGCGAATTATAATATATAAATTATTATTATTATGTCTAATTCAACTTTTGAATTTAGCGGTCAAAAATTGACAGTTGCACAAGCATGAAGTTGGTTATAATTCGAAAGAGACCGTTATGGCCGTTCAGTGTTTTTGACAGCTCGCTAAATCATTTGTAAAATCTCGAGCAAGAGAATAAAATATTCAAAATATCTATATTTAGTGGCATTAAATAATTGTGGTGAATCTAAAACAATATTGTAATTGTATGAATTGAAGTTACAATGTCTGAACGTATGAGAAAATTGTCTAAAACCAGTTCAGTAGACACAATGGGTTATGTCGCTATTTTAAAAAGCAAAGACATCAAAATTATATTAAGCACTTCCATAGTAAGTATTTATAATATACCTATATACATATACAACATTATTCTTATATCTATTATCATTTTTCAGTTTACAATTGGCAGAGACCTCAAAAACCACCATGTGATCCCCGACATCACAATATCAGACTTCCATTGCAGATTCATTTATGATCGCTTGAAGAATTCATGGTTCCTGATTGACAGAAGCATCGGAGGCACTTTTTTAAATGATAAGAAAATGTTTAAACACGAATTGTGTTCCGTCAAGAGTGGTGACAAGATTCGAATTGGCAGTACACGAAGACATGTATACAAGTTTTTGTTGTTACAAAAATAAATGGATGGAGATAAGGTAGGTGTTGATTTATTTAATTTTTTAGGTTAGTTTTAATTGTTTTGTGAATATTGCAGATCGGTGGTCTCACTGCTATTGTGCCAAATGTAAAAAATTACTTATTTTAGGTGACGATTTTAAAAATATATACATACATTTATTTTAACAATTAATTTTTAAACTGACATTGAATTTGTAAATATGATAGCATTAATATTATTAATAATTTTAGAAATAAGTGAACTAATAAGAGTACTCTTATAATGTTTATAATATAAAAAGAGGATTTAATAAACTTTTCTATACATTTGTTTTCAATTTGCAAATGTTTTACTTTGTTATATATAAATATGTATAATAATTTTTTAAAGAAATTTGCAGTAAAGTGATAGATAAAATAATTAACTAGAGGTGTATGTAAATTGCTGGAACTTCCCGTACAAGGAATATTAAACGTTTTCAAATAGATTATTATAAGTACTGTAACTTATATATGTTTACAGAAAAGTATATTAACAAAACTTAATCAATCGAATTGAAAATGCAGGACCTTATCTCATATTTCTATGAATTATATAAACTGAATTGCAAAGTTAAAATTATTTATTTGAAGTATATAAGCAAGCCTTAGAACTTTAGCTAGAAGTAAAAGTAAAATCTGAAATATTTTTCTGAAAAAAATTGAAATAATTTTTTGTTTTTTTTCAATACAAACAGAAAGTTTTTTGAATCATTCAAATCGGGTGCTTAGTTCTCTCAAAAACCGCACTTTTTTCCACATTTAGCTCGGTATCTCCAAAACGGCTGGATCTGCATTTGCCAAAAACTAATCACCTCTTCTCCCAATCATTTCTAATTGAATGTTTTTTGAATTATTCAAATCGGATGCTCCGTTCTCTCAAAAACTCGTTTTCTATTTTTGTGCACGCAACAAAACTAATCAGCACGTCTCCGTTTATTCTGAATCGTTTGATACCAAAATTAGAAAAAAGTATGTGTGCTTATGTGTTTCAAATATGACATGTTACGATTTTTTTTCTAAATTTCCTTGTCAGCGTTGTCCCTCTCTTAAACTAAATATATCAATTTTTTTTCAAATTGATCAATTTGGTTGTGACATAAATTTTCTGTTTTAATTGCAATTTTAAAGTATACCGAGTTGTTCTAGGATTTTTTGTTATTGGAGAAAGTTTTAGATTATTTGATTTTGTACAAATTTGTCGAATTGCATTCAAATCAGACGAGCCGTTTAAAAGTTATAAGAGATGTAATAAATAAATGCACGTTGTACGAGTGCGATGGGTCAAATGAAGTGTCGAAACGTTTTGTGTCAAATATGTCATGTGGGGTATCATTTAAAAGGTCTCGATGAGCTCTATAAAAATATAGTATTTAGAACAATTTTAAAACAAGAATTTCTATTTTCACATTCTATCTCACAACAGACCAATGTTATGGCAAGGCTGTGTTACGCTCCATACACTATGCTAATGAATCATACTGAATACTGTCAAAATGTCCATGTATTTGTTGTGCATTCAGGCGTTTCAAGTTATTCTGAATCGTTTGTCATCGAAATTGATAAATGTATTTGATGTGTTAGCCAAAAATAATTTAAACACCTAAAAGTTAAAATAATAAATAAATATATATCTTAAATTTATATAGTACTGCATTTAATTTTTTGTGATTCGAAGTACACACACACACATATATATATATATATATATATATATATGTACTTTATATATATATATATATATATATATTTTATGTATACATATAAATTTGCGCATTATTATGTTTATGAAATATATGCAATTGTCAAATCGTCCTTTGTGTGAACCTTTTAAAAAGGTTTCAGGTAGAAACGAGACCCAGTAGCAGGGACGGCCAGGTGTTGCAAACCTTATTTACACTAGGTGAATTAGTAAATTTAAACACGGCGTATCATCATACACTTTAATTTTTCTAATGCAAATTTTAATACATCGCTCTTGGAGCAAATTAGCTCCAAGTTAGATTAGGTATGTCATGATTTTATATAAAAAAAACCCAAAAAATATCGATGTCTCATAAAATCATCGTTGAATGACATAGTATTGAATGTTAATTAAATACACTTAATTATCAAACTAAAATAATTAGAATTATCAATACAAGCGTTGTAAGTACAACCATAAACTTAAAGAAAGAAGATATTCATGGAAATGCTCTCCAGCTCTTGCAGATCTTGTAGATCTTCCAAGTGTTCGGAAAGTTTGTACTCGTATTGAAAAAAAACGTGCCAGGATTACATGTTGACATTCAATTGCTATTTACCAGTATACTGAGTTGTTCTAGGAACTTTTGCTATTGAGAAAAGTTTTAGATTATTTAATTTTGTACAAATTTGTCGAATATTGCATTTAAATTAAACATACCGTTTAGAAGTTACAAGACTTTTAATGAGTAAATGCATGTTGTACGGGGTACGATGGGTCGAATGAAGTGTCGAAACGTTTCGCGTAAAATATGTCGTGTGGGGTATCATTTGAAAGGTCTCGGCGAGCTTTAGGTGAATTTAGTACCGAGAATAGTTTTACGACAACAATGTTTATTTTTAAAGTCTATCGAGTTGCTGTAGGGCTTTATGATGTTAGACAATATTGTAGATAATTTAATTTTACACAAATTTGTCGATTATTGCGTTTAAATCAGACGTACTGTTCAGAAGTTACAAGAGATGAAATAAATAAATGCGTGCAATGATGGGTCAAATAAAGGGTCGAAACGTTTTGTGTCAAATATATCGTGTGGGGTATCATTTGAAAGGTCACAATTTTACAACAATAAATTCTATTTTCAAAGTATACCGAGTTGCTGTAGGGTCTTATAATATTAGGCAATATTGTAGATAGTTTAATTTTGTGAAAATGTGTCGAATATTCCATTAAATACAGACTTACCGTTTAGAATTTACTAATTACTTAGATATTTAATAAATAAATGCACCAGTGACTGAACAATATACAGTACGATGGGTCAAATAAAGTGTCGAAACATTTTAGCGTCATATATGTCGTGTGGGGTATCATTTAAAAGGTCTCAAGTCTAAAATTTCTGCATATTTTTACGTTTTAAAAATTTCTGAACATTTTGGTGGCATACCCAAAAAATACCTGTGTGTGTGTACGGGTACAAATGTTCGTCGCCGATTTTGGGTAAAGCGCGATTGCTTCGAAAAAATGTTCAAAATTTTTAAAAAAACCTCGATATATAAAAAAATCGAAATTTTCAAAAAAGGTAAATTTTTTCAACAATTTCGAATTTTTCAAAAATCTATTTTCTAAAGTTTTTAAAAAATTTTGAAGCTATTTTAAAATAATAATACGAAGATTCGGGACAAAAAGAACCAAAAATTGTAATTCAGTTTTTGAGAGAACGGTCAAAAATGATCATTAGACATATGCACATCAAATTATCAGATATTTTATAGAGATTTTAACAATAAGTATAAATTTGGTTTACAGTCCTATGGGTTCCGTACCAATGTTTACGCGTTAGAGGGCGACGCGGGCCTTACGCGCTTCGATATTTCGTCTTTATGTAGTTAAAGCAGTACGATTGCTTTGAAAAAAAGTTCAGAATTTCCAAAATATTTCAAAATAAATGATTTAAGATAGAATGATTTAATATTATTGATTATTATTATTGATTATTTTTAATTACTCGAATTTTGAATTGCGGTACGGGAAGTTCCAGCAATTTGCCTTAAGGCACGATGCCTTAATTGCCTTAAGACAGAATTCCACTTGCAGCTAGTTATAGCTTGTTTCGACTATTTCGACTGCAAATAATTTACGTCCTAAAAGGTTCTTCAACCCTGTCCCTCGATTTGAAATATTCCCCTCCTCTGTCGTCGTAAATCCTTTTGTACTTCGTGTTTTTTCGACGTAACAGCTGCTCGGCGAAGACCTCTCCTTCGTCATTGCATTATTATATTATTAGTATATGTGTAGTAGTATAGTACAGTAGTAGTGTATTCTCTATCAACGTCGGGCGGCCGGCTGTGCGATGCCAACGGTTTTTATTTAATTATATTAATATTTATAATGTATTCTATTTAATCTAATTTAATTAAATTATTTATTTATAATATATTTATTATCAAGTGTTGAATTTGTTAAAGTGTTAGTTAGTTAGTTAGTTATTAAAATAAAATGTCCTTTACTAAAGCCAAGTTAACTAGGTTTAATGATGTTCCCAGTAAGTACAACTTGTGTAACCGTCAACAATGGCGGGTAAAAATTTTAATATACAGTTTTAAATCATTTCTTTATATTTTTGAATAATTAGAGGTTCCTACAGCAACTCGGCATGCTTAATTTTTTTATTTATATTATGAGTATAAAGATCTTATTACATAAATTGTGCATTCTGATTTTTTATCTTTTGTAATTTAAAGTAGATCGAGTTGATGTAGGTTAAGTACATAAATTCTTTTAATAAACTAGTTTTGTATGGCATCGTGCCTTAAGGCAAATTGCTGGAACTTCCCGTACTGTAATTTAAATGTTTAACATGTTCCATTATGTGTAACGTGTATTAAATGTATTATGTGAACATTTTTGAATTATTTTGAACAAATTTTAATTATTTTCAACATTTATTAGTTATTTATAACAATTTTGATTCATTTTCAACATTTTTTATTTATTTTTAACAATTTTGATTCATTTTCAAATTTTTTATTTTATTGGACATATTCGTATTTTCTTGAATATTTTTGTATTTTCTTGAACATTTTTATATTTTATTGATTTTTTTTTGAATATTTCTGATTTTTTTGCAACAATTTTGTATAATTTTCCAATATTTTGTATTTTTTAGAACATTTTGGTATCATTTTCAACATTTTTGAACCATTTTTATCAATTTTGAACCATTTTTATCATTTTTGAACTATTTTTATCAATTTTGAATTTTTTTTAACAATTTTGAACCATTTTTATCAATTTTGAACCATTTTTATCATTTTTGAACTATTTTTATCAATTTTCAACCATTTTTAACATTTTAGAACCGGTTTTAACATTTTTGAACCATTTTCAGCAACTTTGAATCATTTTTAATAATTTTGAACCATTTTCATCAATTTTGTGTCATTTTTAACAATTTTGCATTATTTTTAACGTTTTTCTGTTTTTTTTTGTATCACTTTTGTATTTATTTCATTTTCAATTATATTTTTATATCATTTTCAATATTTTTAAATCACTTTTAACAATTTTGAATCATTTTCAACGATTTTGTATCATTTTTAACAGTTTTGAATCATTTTTAACAGTTTTGAATCATTTTTAACAATTTTGAACCATTTTTAACACTTTTGAACCATTTTTAACAATTTTGAACCATTTTTAACAATTTTGAACCATTTTCAATAATTTTGTATCATTTTCAATATTGTTATATGATTTTCCACATTTTTGTATCATTTTGAACATTTTCGTATTTTCCTGAACATTTTGGTACTTTCTTGAACATTTTTGTATGAATTTCAACATTTTTGCATCATTTTCAACAATTTGCATCATTTTTAACGTTCTTGTATCATTTTTAACGTTTTTGTATTATTCTTACCAATTTTGTATCATTCTTAACAATCTTGAACCATTTTTAACAATTTTGAACCATTTACAACAATTTGTATTATTTTAAATTTTTTTGAATATTTTTTAACATTTTTGCATCATTTTCTGCATCATTTTCAACATTTTTATATAATTTTCAAAATTTTTTCATCATTTTCAACATTTTTATATAATTTTCAACATTTTTATATGACTTTCAACATTTTTATCATTTTATTGAATATATTTGTATTTTCTTGAACATTTTTGTATCATTTTCAACGTTTAGCATCATTTTAAATTTTTTTGCATCATTTTCAACAATTTTGTATGACTTTCAACATTTTATATAATAATAATTGTTTTTGAATTTTTCTGAACATTTTTGTATTTTTTCGAACAATTTTGTATCATTTTCAACAATTTTGTATCAATTTCAACATTTTTGTATAATTTTCTACAATTTTGGATCATTTCGAACATTTCTGAATCATTTTGAATGTGATCATTGAGTCATTATGTACTTTTTGAACATTTTTTAAAATCTTTTTTTAACTTTTTTTGCCCTATGGATTTAAATTGTCAGACAATAATAAAGATTATTTTATTTCGAACGAATTTATTTGTAACAATATTTATTTAAATCGAATGGTTTGCGATTTGTTAACGATTTCATAAAAAATGTACTTTTAACACTCCTGAATTAATTTGTCTTTTACAATCGCGATTTTGAAGTATACCGAGTTGCTTTGGGGCATTATGATGTTAGACAATATTGTAGATAATCTAATTATAAACAAATTTGTCGAATACTCTGTTAGAATTAGACGTACCGTTTAGAAGTTACAAGACTCAATAAATAAATGCTACAGTCGGATGGATCAAATAAAGGGTCGAAACGTATCGCATCAAATATGTCGTGTGGGGTATCATTTGAAAGGTCTCGACGAGCTCTATAAACATATAGCATCGAGAACAAATTTACAACAAGAATTTTCATTTTTAAAGTATACCAAGTTGCTTGTAGATTATTATAAATCTGTTTAATATATAATTATAATTTTTAAATATTTATGAATATATATATTTTTTTTTCAGTTTCGTGTGCACCGGATTGCATGTACGACCCCAAAGACGATGCCAAACTGCCAGGAGGCATCATCGACAAATCGAAGAGATTTCTCGACAAAGTTGAGGTGACCCCCATAAAGGGCTCCTCGAAATCGGAGTCCGGCAGCGTACGAAGCTTCAAATCGGCACAACTCTTCAGAACTGTAAGTGATAATATAATTATAATAACAATAATATAATATTTATCATTGCTTATGAATAATTGATTTTTATTTGCTTTATTGGCCTCGCCATAGCATTTGGGTACAATATTTTTTGATAATACTGGAGATTATTTAATTTTGAATACATTTATCGAATATTGTATTTAAATCAGACGAACCGTTCAGAAGTTACAAGACTTTTAATAAATAAATGAACCAGTACGATGGATCGAATAAAGGGTCGAAACGTTTTACGTAAAATATGTCGTGTGGGGTATCATTTAAAAAGTCTCGACGAGCTCTATATGAATATAGTACCGAGAACGATGTTACGAGAACAATTTCTATTTTTAGTGTAACCGATTTGCTGTAGGGCTTTATAATGTAAGACAATGTTACAGATTATTTAATTTTACACAAATTTGTCGAAAACTGCATTTAAATCAGACAAACCGTTTAGAAGTTACAAGACTTTACCGAACTATATGCAGTACGATGGGTCGAATAAAGGGTCGAAACGTTTCGCGTCAAATATGTTGTGTGGGGTATCATTTAAAAGGTCTCAACAATTCCAATTCAAATAAGCCATTGACAGTTTTGAGAAAACTGCTGGGTTCCAAACAATAACATTGCACCCAATATATCTTCAATTTAATGTTTTTAATTGCTGATTTAAAGCATTATAATGTTAAACAATATTATAGATTATTTAATTTTGTACAAATTTGCCAAAAACACCATTTATTTTCCGATTTTTTTAAAAAAAGCTATAAAAGATTTATGCAAAAAAATGTAGTTCAATAAATGTTGACATAATTAAAGGTTTTTAAGGTACATCTATATGATGTAGGGTATTATAATGTTAGACAATATTATAGACTATTTAATTTTGTACAAATTTGCCGAATGTTTGATTAAAATCACACTTATCGTTTGAAAGTTACAAGACATTGTATAAATAAATTCGCAGTTTGATGGGTGTAATAAGGAGTCAAAACGTTTTGCGTCAAATATGTTGTGTGGGGTATCATTTGAAAGGTCTCGACAAACTATATTCAAATATGAAATTGACAAGCTTGAGAAAACAATAGGGTTCCGTATAATGCTTATTTTTTCATCCTTCAATTAAGATTTTACAGTATGTCGAGTTGCTTCAGGGCATTCTGATATTAGACAATATTGCAGATTTTTTATTTTTATAGAAATTTGTCGAATACTGCATTTAAATTAGACAAACGGTTTAGAAGTTACAAAACTTTTAATAAACAAGTGCACCCACGATGGGTCAAATAAAGGGTCGAAACGTTTCGCGTCAAATATATCATGTGGGGTATCATTTAAAAGGTCTCGACGAGCTCAATTCAAATATATACACGTTTTGTTTTAAATACTTTTTTTTAAATATTGCATTAGGTTCAAGCCAATTAATTTTTTTCTATTTCAGCCAAGTATAAGAAAACAATTAAAAAAGTTTTCCCTAAATCGTATCAAACCCAAAACGAGTCCGGTGCCACCGCCTTCTTCGACAGTCGAGGACGAAGAAACTTTAACCAAAGAAATTTTATGGGCGAACAGAATCGAAATACAAAATAAAGATGAAACCATTGCAGAAAATGAAAAGTTGATCGAGGAACAGAAAGAAGAGATTTTGTTGTTGAAAAAACAGTTGGATTTATTAAAACAGGATAATGAAACCATTAAGGATGATCTGAAGAGCTCGAAGGATCTACGAGAGTTGGAACTGGAGGAGTACGAAGTGCTTTACCATAAATTCAGGCGTTTATTGCAAGATCAACATGTCGTAGAAGACCAAGATGGAAATTTGTATAGTAATTTTAGCAAATTGTATGAAGATTTTGATAGTTACTTAAAATCTGTTGAAGAGTCCTTGTTAAGTTTGAACCAAAACATCAAAACGTACAAAGACCATTGCGATTACATCGAGCAAGAAAAGGTTTCTTTGGAAAAACTTGTAGAAGAGTTGCAGTTCGAATTGTTGGCCCAGAAAAAGAAGCTGGATGACCTCAATAACGAGTGCATGTCGAAAGTCGAGTTTTTGAACGAAAAGCATGATATGAAAATACGTGAGCTAGAATCTTGTCGTGAGGTTGAAAAAAAACAGATAATCAGTGAGTACTCTGATAAATTAAAAGAACTTGAACAAGATTTAAGGAACGAGTTGGATCTCGTGCAGCAAACTGCAGTCGAAAAAGTCCAATTGGCAGAGTTGACTGCTGAAGAAAAGTTTAAAGTTTTGAAAGACGAGTACAATAAGGAGAAGTCGATGTGGCAAAGTGAGTTTGAAAAGTGCCAAAAAATTGCTGAAACCGAAATTATGCAGTCGGAGTTTGAGAAACTCGATTTGCAATCGATGCTGAACGGGATTAAATTGGAGTTGGATAATGAGAGGTTGAAGCAACAAGTTTTGGAGAAGAATGTCGCTGATAAGTGTTGCGAAATCGCGTTGATATTCACGCGTTTTAATAATTTAAAAGATGAGTTTAATCAGTACAAACAAAAGTGCGTGCAAGATTTAAAACAGTCTAAAGACAAGCACTTGGAAACTTGTAACGAGTTGTTTAAGTACGAGTTGACCGTCAACACCATGAAAGCCACGATCGATATTTTGAGTTCACGTTTACAAAAATCAGATGCTGATGTCGAGGAGTTAAAAGAACAAGTACAAAAATTAACAAAAACAAACATCGAACTAGAAAAATTAAATATACACTACCGCGCCGACTTGGCTTTACTCCAAAGCAAGTTGATCGAGTACCAAGTCACCTTAACCAACATCACGACATCATCCAGAACTTTGTTAGAAAACAGCGACGTTTTAGCACAACGCCAAGAATTCATCAAAATCATCGAACACTTACAAAACGACACCGAAGGCAAAATCAACACCATGAACCAAGACCTGGTCGCCAAAATCGACACGTTGAAATCCAAATGCAAGGAAAACGACTTGTACAAAAAACAATTGCAGGACACCCAAAAACAACTCGACGACTTATACTACACCCTAAAAGTCATCGATCAAGTTTTGTGCAATATAGAAGCCAGGACCAACGAAAAGGAAAATTTACTACAAGAAAAGGACGAGCAAATCCTATTACTCATGAATGAAATCAAGGAGCTCAAGTTGTACGTCGAGGAGAACGAGTATTTGAAACACGATATCGAGAGTTACGATGTGCTGATGAAGGGGAAGGATGCTATTATCGATAATTTGGAATGTGAACTGACAAATGTCAAGTACGATTTCCAGGATTATCGAGAGAACATGAACGAGAAGCTGCAGGAGCTGGAGGAGATCGAGTGCTCGTCTGCGAAGAGGGAAACCGAGTTGCAGAACAAAATTGAGGAGCAACGGATGAGGATCATCGATTTGGAAGCTCAGGTAATAATAATAATTATAACTAGTGGTGTATGGCATCGTGCCTTGAGGCAAATTGCTGGAACTTTCCGTACCGCATTGAAATATTCGAGAAATTTTAAACGTTAATAACAAATACTGTAAGGTTAATTATTTTTGCTATCTTGTTTCTTATATCTGATTATGAGCAAATCAAATGTAGATCATAAATCAATTTATCTCCGGAACATTAACAATCGTCATTTCATTTCGAATACAATTTCAAAAAAAAAATAGTTGCCTAATTTGCACAAAATTGAAAAAGTGCTCCCGTATAGTCACAGTCTAAACGCTTTTGCGAACAATTCTGTGCGACATTTTCACTCATACTGTGCTCAGCTTAGCGGCATTTTTACATTTTTCAATAGTTTTCACAAAATTGGATAAGTGCTCCAATACGTAAATAGTCTAAACGCACTCGGGCAAACATTTGTACCAGAGTGGCGCTTAGACTGTGCTTAGCCTGCGTGATTTTTTGAATTTTTAATCCAAAATTGCGAAAATATTTTATGGAAAATAAAAAAAATAAAAGGGACTTTACTGATGAGCACATTGAAGTGTCGATACAAATGAAGACTATACTGACGAAAATATTAAAAAAACGACTCTACTAACAAGCAAATTAAAGTGTCAATAAAATAAAGGAACTCTACTGATTAGCTTTATAAGTATAACTTTACTAAAATTAATTTTTACGAACAGTAAGAGTAAGTGTTGGACAATCCTTGGGGGTCGTCCATTAATCACGTGACCGATTTTTTAAGGTCTTTTGGACCTCCCCTCACTCTTGGTGATACGTAGTAATATTTAAAATTAACATCCCCCCCTCCCCCACCAAACATCACGTGTATTTTTAGTTACGAGAAAAAATTGTAAAACTTTTGATTTTTTGTTGAAGATGTTTTTTTTTTATAAAAAATCAGATGAACGTAATATTTCACTTTTTTATAAACCGCCCTTCCCCCTTCCCTTAAACTCACCCGCCCCCTCAAGTTTTAGTTACGAGAAAAACATGTAAAATTTTTAATTTAAAAAAAATGTTTGTTTTTTTGTAGAATAAATAAGGCAAACGTGATATTTCGTGATTTTTTGTCAACACCCCACGAGAAATAATGTGAGATTTTGGGGTTTTTTTGAAACTGCTTGTTTTTTTTTAAAAAAAAAAGATAAAAGGGATATTTTGCCATTTTTTTATCAACCCCCCTTCTCCCTTCTCTAAAATACACCCGTCCCCACCAAATATCACGTGTATTTTTAGTTACGAGAAAAAAATGTAAAATTTTTAATTTTTTTTTAAAAAAATGGTTGTTTTTTAGAATAAATCAGAATGTTTGATTTTATTATAAAAAAAAAAATCAGATAAACGTGATATTTCGTGATTTTTTGTCAACACCCTGCCCCTTCCCCTAAAATACATCCATCCCCGCCAAACATTACCTGTATTTTTAGTTACGAGTAAAAATTGCAGATTTTTTAAAATTTATCTGAAAATGTTTGTTTTTTTTTTAAAAAAAAAAAAATCAGATAAAAGTGATATTGTGATTTTTTGTCAACCCCCCTTTCTTTTATTATACCCCCTCACTACCAAACATCATGTGTATTTTTAGTTACGAGAAAAAAATGTAGATTTTTTTTAATTTATCTGAAAATGTTTTTTTTTAAAAAAAGTCAAACGTAATATTTTGTGATTTTTTGTCAACCACTCTCTCCCCTAAAATACACCTCCTTCTCCCCAAGCATCATCTATATTTTTAGTTACGAGAAAAAATATAAAATATTTGATTTTTTTTTTTGAAAATGTTTGAATTTTTTTTAGAAAAATAAAAACAGATAAACGTGATATTTCGTGATTTTTTATCAAGCCTTCCCCTAAATTACACCCTCTTTCCGCAGGTAAAAAATAAATACACGTGATATCTTACTATTAGGGTATAGTAAGATATCTTAAAACCCAATTCAATTTAAATAGAATCAGTTTCATATTATTATTAAGGGACATTTATATGTGGCGAGCTTTGCAGTGGGTAAACTATTCATATATTTTTTGTTAAATGCTCTTCTTACTTATGCACCACATTTGCAATCAGTTTGATATTTTCGTACCAAACATTTTATACTAGAAATATTTTCTATGGCAAAACAACGTTTGCCGGGTCATATAGTATATATATAGTTAATGTTATGATTTTTATTATTTTCTAGATCGAAGATGCAATGTGCCTAATTGGTCCCTTCCGAGAACAACTGCAAAGTTATGAAAACGAAAGATTGGCATTCGAAGCCAGAAACGAGAAAGTCACCGGAGATGCAAGAGAGATCGCATTGAAATATGCAGAACTTTTGGGACACCAAAACCACAAACAAAAATTAAAATACTTTGTTAAAGTCAAGAAACAAAACTTAGATTTAACAGAGGTGAGTTCGAATAATTTAACTTAAAAAAAAATATATATCACAATTCTTTTATATTTTTAGGAAAACTTTCAACTCCAAATGCAAATCCAGCGTCTCAAAGCAGAAGTGGAAAAGTTACGATGCAAAAAACCAGACATTCTTGGAAATTCTTCAAGAGATTCCTCGCCCATTAACATCAATAAATGCAAAACTCCCTTAACAAGCAAAAAGGAAAAGAAAATCACAATACCTAAGACACCTTCGGAGGACATCGAAAACATCGGAAGCCCTAAATTCAATAAGGAGCTGTTTAAACATAATCGAGTCGTTTTGGGTGAAAGTCCTGTCAGGAACGATAGTAATAAAAAAGTAGTAAGCAATTTAGAATAAGGTAAAAAAACTTGATTATTATATTACCTCGATATAGGTTTAGCTTGAATGTGAAATTATTTATAGCAATTTTAATGTTTAACTAACTAGTATTAAATTTTTACCAGAATTTTTATGAAAGTGCAGCTTTTAAGATAAAAACTGTTTTGGGTTTTACTATTTATAACATAAATGGTTTTAATGACGTGATTAAGATTTGTTAAATGTTTTTCAATTGTTTGAAATACTTTGAAAATAGAAATTGTTCTCGGTACTATATTTTTATAGAGCTCGTCGAAACCTTTTAAATGATACCCCACACGGCATATTTGACGCGAAACGTTTTGACACCTTATTACACCCATCAAACTGCGAATTTATTTATTAAATATCTTGTAACTCTTAAGCGATTCGTCTGATTCAAATGCAATATTCGATAAATTTGTTCAAAATTAAATTATCTACAATATTGTCTAACATTATATAACCCTACAGCAATTCGGTGTACTTTGAAAATAGAAATCGTTCTTATAAAATTGTTTTCAGTACTATATTGTTATAGAGCTCGTCGAGACCTTTTAAATGATACCCCACACGACATAATTGACGCGAAACGTTTTGACACCTTATTACACCCATCAAACTGCGAATTTATTTATTAAATATCTTGTAACTCTTAAGCGATTCGTCTGATTTAAATGCAATATTCGACAAATTTGTATAAAATTAAACAGTCTATACATTGTCTAACATTAAAATACCCTACATCAAATATGTATACCTTAAAATCGCAATTAAAACTATAAATCTATATCACGTATCAATAACCGAGTATTGAACGAAATCTTTTATAAGTTTTTAAATAATTTCGGAAAATGAATGGTGTCTTTGGAAAATTTGTACAAAATTAAATAATCTGTAATATTGTTTAGCATTATTTACAGCAACTCTGTATACTTTAAATTAGCAATTAAACACTTTAAATTAAACTAACATTTTGGGTACAATATTATTGTTTGGAACGCAAGTGGTTTTCTCAAAATGTCAATGTCATATTTGAATTGGGGTCGTTGAGACCTTTTGAATGATACCCCACACGACATATTTGACGCGAAACGTTTTGACCCTTTATTTGTCCCATCGGTGTTTTTATTTATTAAAAGTCTTGTAACTCCGAAACCGTTTGTCTGATTTTAATCAAATATTCGGCAAATTTGTACAGAATTAAATAGCCTATAATATTGTCTAACATCATAAGACTCTATAGAACTCGGTATACTTTAAAATTGCAATTGAAATGAAACAAAAAATCTGAGTATAAAGTACTCTAGTTTTTAAACACACAAATTTTGAAGTTTTAGTATACCAAGTGCATTTTTTACTTTATCGCTTGGAACTTCTAAACCGTTTGTTTAATTTAAACGATGTCTTCGGCAAATTTGTTTAAAATTAAATCATTGACAATATTGTCTAATATCATTTAGTCCTACAACAACTCGGTATACTCTAAAACTTAATTGAAAATATATTATCGATATTATAAATGTACAACTTTGCTTCCGCCGTTATTGTAACGAATTCGTATTGTAAAACCGGCGGAAGCAAAGTTGTACGCACTAATAATATTCAAATTTGTCAATTATTTAATTAATTATATTTATAAAATTAGTTGTTTTATCAATCAAAATTAAAATTAGATTTGTTTAATTAAAATTTATGTAATTTTGTATTTGCGTTTTTCTAAATTTAACAAAAAAATTTTTTTAGCATATTGTATCATTTATCGATTGTTATAAAAATTAAATATTGATGTAAATAGAGAAGTTTAAAAAATGAAGTAAATTACAAATTTATCAATTAATTTACATACTAGTCGATTAACAGATTTGTCTGTTAACTACGATTATGTTTTTATTATACAAAATAATTGATTTAATCAATAAATATGATTTTTATCATTATTTATAATTATGTTTTAATCGTACTTCTCTATTTAAGCCAATTTTAAATGATTAAAGAAATTTAGACAAAAAATTAATACTATTTAAAAAAATAATTTATATATATATATAAATAGGGTTTTTTAAACTAGTTAACTAATTTTTACAATTCTAAGGCTTTTATAAAACCAAAAATAATTTAAGCTCTGTATTTATTTATTCCAATATATATAAGACGTGTGTAGAAAATAATTTGAGCTTTGAATGCTTTTTGAAAGATTGCTTTGTATGTATCATATTTGAATTTATATTTGTTTTATATTGCTTTGTAAGGAAATGACCAAAATAGATTAATTTTAAATATTTAATTAAATTTTTTTATTTTAAGTTATATTAATAATACTAATTGACATTATTGAAAATTATGAAATTAAAACAAAATATAAGATTTCTCTAATGACAAGTGATATATTTATATGACATCTATTATATAAAAAATACTATATATATTTATTTATTTATAAAACAATCAGTGCAAGAATATTTAAAGAAAAAGTGAGTATTTAAACTGATTTAAATTTAAACAATTTGAAATTTAACGGTTTTTGTAACTCAATGACAGTTCAACATTAAAAGTTTATTTTAACGAATTTAATTCATTTGTGTGCAAATATTTGTTTGATACTTATTAAAAATATATTTTAAAACGTGCAAAAGAATAAAAAATAGTGATTACTTAAGTGTCTGATTGTCTAAATTTGCTTTATTTAATTTTAACAAGTTATTTGACAATGGACAGTTTGGGATCAAAATGGTGGTTTTAATTTTAAAATATAACTAGTGGTGTATGGCATCTTGCCTTGAGGCAAATTGCTGGAACTTCCCGTGCCGTAATGAAATATTCGAGAAATTTTCAACGTTAATAACAAATACTGTAAGTTTAATTATTTTTGCTATCTTGTTTGTTATATCTGAGTGAGCAAATCAAATGTAAATCATAAATCAATTTATCTCCGGAACATTAACAATCGTCATTTCATTTGGAATTCAATTTCAAAAAAAAAAAAAAGTTGCCAAATTTGCACAAAATTGAAAAATTGCTCCCGTATAGTCACAGTCTAAACGCACTTGGGTAAACATTTGTACCAGTTTGTAGCTTAGACTGTGCTTAGCCTGGGCAATTTTTTGAATTTTTAATCCAAAATTACAAAAATATTTTTTGAAAAATAAAATTACAAACAAATTTTTTTTTCCAAAAGCAATTATTTTGTTGAAACAAGCAGAAAGTTCTTTCACTCATTCAAATCGGACGCTTAGTTCTCTGAAAAACTGCCATTTTTTTAACATTTAGCTCTGTATCTCCAAAACCGCTGGGCCTACCTTTGCAAAAACTAATAACCACTTTTCCCCGTCATTACGAACTGAATGTTTTTTGGATCATACAAATCGGATGAAAATACAAAAACTCGATTTGTATTTTCTGCACTCTTTGCTCCGTATCTCCGTAACGGCTGGACCTGCCTTTGCCAAATACCAATCACCACGTCTCCTTATCAATACGAATCGAATGTTTTTGAATTATTCAAATCGCTTCATCCGTGTTCCCGAAATCGTCCACGAAAATTCATTCAACATACACACACGCACACACACATACATCTATCTTTTCCAAGGTATGCCAAAATGTTCAGAAGGTTATGAAACGTAAAAACATATAAAAATTTTCATTTTCGATTTTTTTGCGATTACTATAACTTATAAAAATAAGTCGGGTTTTCCTTCCTGACGATGTAACTCCAGAACGCACAAACCGATTTCGACAATTTTGTATTCGTTGGAAAGGTCTCGGGCTCCGCAAGGTTTATAGCTAAAAAAAATTAGTTGTGCATGGCATCGTACCTTAATGTAAGCTGCTGGAACTTCACGCACCGTAATTAAAAATTCGAGTAATGACATTAATGAGAATTATCAGAATTATGCTTGGTTAAATCAACGAGCAATTCTTGCCGCCAAGGATAATGATGTACACGCACTGAATTTCATCATTCAATCAAAAATTGCTGACAATTTGGTGACATACCAATGATTCCGACTGGTTTTCCGTTTGACTTCAAACGATTGCAATTTCCAGTTCGCAGTAACAAGTCGCAAGGCCAATCGCTTAGTGTTTGCGGGATAAATTTCAAATAGATTATTTAAAAAATCATTGTTTTTCACATGGGCAGTTATACGTTGCCTGTTCACGAGTTGGACAACCA
Source organism: Ctenocephalides felis (assembly GCF_003426905.1). NCBI lineage: Eukaryota > Metazoa > Arthropoda > Insecta > Siphonaptera > Pulicidae > Ctenocephalides > Ctenocephalides felis. Next base: position 59,671,017 of record NW_020539725.1, on the reverse strand, counting down.
TCCGCTTTGTTTGTGCTAACGTCAGACCAAAAAACAAAAAATGTGGTTCACCAAAGATCACTTCAATGAAACGGATAATTTGCGGATTCACTTTCATTTACTTAGAGAAGTTCAACTAAAAAACACTTCATTTTTGCAATCGAAATAAATTCATTACAGTCGTGTAAAAAAATCAAATGTTTCCTTTTCAAATATAAAACAAACAAAAAAATTTCTTCATCTTTCTCACGAAACCATCTGGTGGCGAAACGGAGTTCGTTGGGTTTGCTAGTACTATAATATATATAGATTATTATATATTGTTGATTTATCGTACATTTTCTATTTAATTACATTCTTATTATTTTCTTAGTGGATACATGTTTTGGACAAATACCAGTGGCCGGTGGTGTCATCGCAGGACTTATTATAACTTTCTCGATGCTCAGTTTCTTTACATGTCTATGCAGTCTGGTTCACTTCAGTCGAATGCTGGTGCTCTATGGACAACCCTGGATAGGGTAATAATTAATAATGTCATAGTAAACACTTTAACTTGCAATTTATATCCAAAAGCACACTGATCTTTGCAGGGGACATGTTAACTTGAAAAGATTTATTAATTTAATTCATTAATCTGACCAAAAATCTTTAGTTAAATGAAGAAATCTTTCTAGAAGATGTGTTTAAGTATTAAAAAGCTAAATAAACAAAATATGCAAATATGCAAGTGTTAAATGTTAATTCTGCGAGGGACTGTTTATTAAAGTTGATCTGTTTTTCATCATGTGTAATATTTCAGACAACAGACTTTATTGATGTCCAACGTACTCTTAAATTATGAATCTCATATAAAACTTACAATACTTTAGAAATGAAATATTATATACTGCATATACAAATATTTTATATCTATTTTTTTTTTCATTTCAGTTTCGAAAGAACAAAATTTTTCATATCCTTTGTCTGCATTTACGTGATGGTTGTAGGATTTGCAAATTTGGCGTACGGAGTTTATGCAAACAGCAGACGTCATATAACTTATACAAAAACTGTTAGAGTTGTTGTAAGTATACATTTTATTTATATATATATATATATATATATATATATATATATGTATATATTTGAAATATTTTTGCGGCCAAATCGTCGAATTAAGAAAAACATTAAATAGAAAAATTATTTACTCCATTAAACATTTCGACACTTGATGTGTGTCATCATTTAGTAATCTAAAAAACATATTACATAAATACTAAAGTTGTTATTGAATATAAATATATAAATATATAAAAATATATAAATATATAAATATATTTGCTATATATAGCAAACCAGGAAAAACAACAGAAAAAAATAATAATATCAAATTTATTGAACACTAAATTTGTGTAAAAGAATAATTATATATATATATGGCGCTAGTGGGTCATTTATTACTAATTAATTATATCTTGAAATGAAACCGCTCCCTTTTTTCCTTGCAAATTTATGAGAATAACGTTGGATATGAGTTTGCTCGTCAGTAGAGTCCCTTTTTTTCTGCAAATTTGTAACAAAGCTGTTGGAAATTAGTTTGCTCGTTAGTAGAGTCCCTTTTTTCTTGCCAAAGCCGTCGGAAATGAGTTTGTTCGTCAGTAGAGTCCCTTTTTTCTGCAAATTTATGAGAATGACGTTGGAAATGAGTTTGCTTGTCAGTAGAGTCCCGTTTTTCTTGCAAATTTATGAGAATGACGTCGGAAATCAGTTTGCTCGTCAGTAGTCTCTTTTTTCTTGAAAATTTGCAACAAAGTCGTTGGAAATGAGTTTGTTCGTCAGTAGAGACCCTTTTTTCTTGCAAATTTATAATAAAGCCGTTTGAAATGAGTTTGCTCGTCAGTAGAGTCCCTTTTTTCTTGCAAATTTATGAGAATGACGTCGGAAATCAGTTTGCTCGTCAGTAGTCTCTTTTTTCTTGAAAATTTGCAACAAAGTCGTTTGAAATGAGTTTGCTCGTCAGTAGAGTCCCTTTTTCTGCAAATTTATGAGAATGACGTTGGAAATGAGATTGCTCGTCAATAGAGTCCCTTTTTTTCCTTTGAAATTTATGAGAATGGCGTTGGAAATGAGTTTGCTCGTCAGTAGAGACCCTTTTTTCTTGCAAATTTATAATAAAGCCGTTTGAAATGAGTTTGCTCGTCAGTAGAGTCTCTTTTTCCAAATTTTTAAGAATAACTTTTTTCCCTTACATATTCATAAGAATAGCTACTAAATCATTTATATATATATATATATATATATATATAGTAATAAAAAACAAAAAGTTTTTTGAAAAACAATTTCTTTATTTATTTATTTATTTACTGTCGACGTTTCGGAACTAGGTACGTTCCATCTTCAGGACATCTGTCAAGAAACATGATCTTGATGAGACTTAAGCAAACAATATGTTTAAAAAAAGAAAATGGATTTTTCTTAAATAATAAATTAATTGCAACAAATAATAATGTACAGAAATATGATAATATGATCAAAATGAAAATGATAAAAATAAATGAGTGGATTATCTTACAAGATATTAAAAATGATAGAATTTTTTTTTTGAAAGTTATGGAAAATTTTAAGAAATGGTTTATGACAAAATTGAATTAATTACCTTGAAATAATTATTAAATAATTAATTATTAAATAAATAAATAAAGAAAGAAATTGTTTTTCAAATCCTTTGCACTCTTATTTATTTTAATTTATGTTATTATTTATCAATATTACTAGATGTTAATAATTTAACAGTTGCAATAATTATTAAGACTAAAAAAAAAATACAAACTGCAAGTAACTACTTTCTGAAATATATATTTGAAATCTAATATATATTTTCGTATTAATTTTATTAAGAACTATTATTAATCGATTGATATATTAAAACATATTTTTTTGTATTATAGCTCTTATAATAAATACAGCAATTAGCTTGAGTTATATATATATGAGTATTAAGTTTTACAATTGAATTTAATATAAAAATAAAATAAATTAATTATATTATTAATTTTAAATTTTAAATTATAAACCATAATGCCATCTGTACTCTACTGACGAGCAAATCGGGATATTTTAGGAATTTACGATAAAAAAGCTCGTCTACTGACGAGCAAATCGAGATTTTCAGAATATTATTTGTTACAATGGACTCTACTGACGAGCAAATCAAGATTTTCAAAATATTAGTTGTTACAATGGACTCTACTGACGAGCAAATGAAAAATTTTCTTGTTTTTTTATTACTTTTGGTTTCTTGTTCGAAACTCTACAAAATATAAACAAATCCAAGACTCTACCATTTAATATATATATATATATATATATATATATATAATATAATTTATACTCAGTAACTATTAATATTTCATCATCTAGTTATTTGCTGTAACAATTGCTGCCGAACTTCTCCTGGTCATCCTGTTATGCTGCACCTTCCTGATGGCTTTCATTTGCTATTCGAGACTCGAGAGAAAATTCACAGTCTGTAAGTGAATTGATACTCTATATATCGGAAATAGAATTTAGTATTATATTATATATTATATATTATATTTAGTATCGTATCTTTTTCTTACCCAGCTGCCATGGTGAGCAGCCTAGTGAACGCCGGCAAAGAGATGAGATCAATTATGATCCCTGTGTCGAGTTCTTCGGAATCTCCGAGAAAACGATGGCCTGGAAATCGGAGACGTCTCCTAAAATCGGGCAAATGGAGACACATCAACACTCACAGGAAGCAGTCATCTGGAGTCGATATGCAGATGCTGGAGAATCTTGTGGATCCTCTGCTGTCTCCTGAAGAAGGTAAATTGTACAAATTTGCCGAAATATTAGGTTGTCAAATATCTCCATTCCGCCTTTTTGTATTATAAACCAAGAGCAAAAAAGCGGAAGGGAGATATTTGACAACCTAATAGCTAGATTCATTTTACATCTGGTAGTATTAACTTCCCGTAGGGAAGTAACTGACAAGCAAATGATAAAATAAACTAGAAAATAAAAAAGGAACTCTACTGACAAGCAAATTATGAAATAATCTAAGAAAAAAAGGAACTCTACTGGTGAGCAAATTAAATAAGAATTTTAAAAACATAAAAAGACTCTACTGACAAGCAAGATATTAAAAAATCTAGAAAATAATAAAAAAGGAACTCTACTGACGAGCAAATTATTAAAAAATCTAGTAATGGGCCGAAAATTGAAAATGGAAATTTTTACATTTCTCGACGTTTTGAAGGTTTCTGAACATTTTTAAGGCATACCATAACAAAACGCTGTTTTTCGAATTTTCTGTTTATGTCTGTCGATTATTTACACATATTTGGAAGTTGCAACTTGCAACCAGTTCATGTTGACACAAAACAAATCCCTATGAAATAACAATTGGTATTAATATAAAATTTTTTTGCTTATTAGTAAAGTTTCTTTTTTCTCTTTAAACCATAATGGTTTGTCAGTAGTCTTTTTTTAAGTTTGCTCGTCGGTAGAGTCCTTTCTTCTGCTCATCGGTCTTATTTTGTATTTTTTTTTATATTGCTCGTCAGTCAATGAAATTTTATCAATAATTAAATTTGCTCGTCAGTAGAGTTCATTTTACACTTCAAATTTCAAATTTTCAATTTCAAATTGCCACCAGAGTCCAATTTATTCCAATTTCATTTTGATCGTCAGTAGAGTCCCTTCTATTCATTTTTAATTCTTTTTTAAAAAGTGGTAAATGGTCGTTAGAGTTCCATTTTTTTTTAAAAAAAAATCTTATTAACTTCCCGTAGGGTAGTTATAGTAATGGGCCGAAAAGCGAAAATGAAAATTTTTACATTTCTCGACGTTTTGAAGGTTTCTGAACATTTTGGCATACCTAAGAAAAAATGGATGTGTGTGTGTTTATGTATGTATGTATGGATACAAATTTGCAGTCACGTTTTCGGGCGCACGGATCAACCGATTTGAATGGTTTAAAAAACATTCGATTCCAATTGATAGGGAGATGTGCTGATTAGTTTTTGGCAAAGGCAGGTCCAGCCTTTACGGAGATACGGAGCAAAGAGTGCAGAAAATACAAATCGAGTTTTAGAGAGAACGGAGCATCAGATTTGAATGATCTAAAAAACATTCAATTTGTAATGATTGGGAGAAGAGGTGATTAGTTTTTGGCAAAGACAGGTCCCGCCATTTCGAAGATACAGAGCTAAATATGCACAAAATAGCAGTTTTTGAGTGAACTAAGTGAAAATGTCCGATTTGAATGATCTAAAAAATTTACATACTTTCTTGTTTCTCATATTTTTTGACATTGGATATTGTTTTATTCATCTTTCATGTTTATAATAATTTGCCTGTCAGTAGAGTCCTTTATTCATTTTTTAGATTGATTTTAATTTTTTCGTCAGTAGAGTCCTTTTCTTCTTTGCTTGTCTGTAGAGTCCTCTTTCTTATTTGCTCGTCAGTAGAGTCCCTTGTTCATTTTTTAGATTGAAATTTAATTTGCTCGTCAGTAGAGTCCTTTTTTATTCTACATCTAATTTGAGATTGCTTGTCAGTTCTTTTCAGATTCTTTTTACGAAATTCAATTTGCTCGTCGGTATAGTCTTTTTTCGTCTTCTAAGTGAAAAATTAAATTGCTTGTCAGTAGACTCCCTTTTTAATCTCCTTGCCTAAAATTTACAGTAAAATCTTGTGTTTTTCCTTCTGATTGTTTATCAGTAGAGTTCTTGACAGTATCACAAATGGATAAAAAATTATTACATCTTTTTTTATTTTCCATAAAATATTTTTGCAATTTTGGATCAAAAATTCAAAAAATTACCCAGACTAAGCACAGCCTAAGCGCCACTCTGGTACATATGTTTACCCAAGTGCGTTTAGACTGTTTATGTTTCGGAACACTTTTCAAATTTTGTGAAAACGAAAACTATTGAAAAATGTGAAAATGCCGCCAAGCTAAGCACAGTATAAGTGAAAATGTCACACAGAATTATTTACAAATGCGTTTAGACTGTGTCTATACGGGAGCACTTATTCAATTTTGTGTAAATTAGGCAACTATTTTTTTTTTTTGAAATTGAATTCGAAATGAAATGACTACTGTTAATGTTCTGGAGATAAATTGATTTGTTTATGATTTACATTTGATTTGCTCAGATATAACAAACAAGATAGCAAAAATAATGAAAGATACAGTATTTGTAATAATATATTAACGTTTAAAATTTCTCGAATATTTCATTACGGTACGGGAAGTTCCAGCAATTTGCCTTAAGGCACAATGCCATACACCACTAGTTTTATTTTCAGATCCGATGATGACCAATATGGTGTACACTGGTCAAGCCACAGACAGGCCTGAGGCAGAATCTAAAGTCTTTTTCCAACCAGAACTTCTTGACGATCTGGATGAAATAGAGAAGATGGAAGAGATTTTACAGAATTTGCCAGGAGGTAAAACTAAATACCAATATAACTCTTATTAATATATATATATATATATATATATATATATATATAATAATTTTCTTTTTTGTAGCCGGTGTGATAAACAGTTTGGTAAACGAGTACTCTTCAGGAAAACCTCTTATTGCAAAAGTGAAACCAGCAATATATCACACGGGCGAATATCCAGTTGATTATGGTAAAATTATGCAATATATATATATATATATATATATATATATATATATATATTTCAATAGTCTTGAATTTGATGTTGATATATATATGTTTACTTTGAGTTTAATATTCGGGCGTAACATCAATAAAAATAGTATGAGAGTTTTTTTTTTTAAAGTTTATTTATTTAAAATCCATACGTTTCGGCTAGCATCTTAGCCGTCATTCAGTGGTAATCAGATTAACTATAAAAATTGAAACTAAATAAATTATATGTAAGAAAATTTCATGGAAAAACGACAATAATAATAAAACACTTACAATTTTGTATCCTAATATAGCATATGAAACCATTATTAATCCATGGTATGAGTATGTGCACATTGATAAGATATGTATTTTTTAACACAAACATCACAAATGGTAAAACACACTAATAATCATGATAACTTAACAAGTTGTCGAAACTATGTATTTACTCTTCGGAATTTAGGATAGAAATGTCACATTTTTCTCAAGGCAGTTTTTAGCATATGTTGATATTTTTTGGGAAATTTAAAAGGCGATGGGATTTTGTTATTTTTTAAGAAATTTTGACACGCTATTAACAAACCACGTGTTTGTTTCGTTCAGGGCCTCAGGGTATTGTCGAAGCGTTTGTTAATGACCCTGTCGTTATGTAATTGCAAAAACAACCCCTCAGCGAATCTTCTTTTAATTGTATTCTCTTCAAAATGTAAAATTTTAGGGTTAAAAAAATCGATATTATGATTTAAATTTTTAATATGCTCAGTTAACATTGTTTTAAATTGCTTAGGATTTTTTGAATTATTTTTGTGTTGATTAAGGCGTTTACTCAGGTTTTGGCTAGTTTCTCCAATATAAAAGAGTTCGCAATTAGAGCAATTAATCTGATATACCAAATTCCTGAGGCGGTCAAAATTGAACTTAGATTTAATTTGTGTAAAAATTGAACTAAGGGTTGCATCACAATTACATACCAACAGAATGCCACACTGTCGAAACAGTTTCATGGTTATTAGTGTGTTTTACCATTTGTGATGTTTGTGTTAAAAAATATATATCTTATCAATGTGCACATACTCATACCATGGATTAATAATGGTTTCATATGCTATAATAGGATACAAAATTGTAAGTGTTTTATTACTATTATTATTATTATTGTTTTTCCATGAAATTTCCGTTCATATAATTTATTTAGTTTCAATTTTTTATAGTTAATTTGATTACCACTGAATGATGGCTAAGATGCTAGCCGAAACGTATGGATTTTAAATAAATAAACTTTTTACAAAAACTCTCACACTATTTTTATTGATGTTACGCCCGAATATTAAACTCAAATTAAACATATATATATATATATATATATATATATATATATATATATATATTCTCTTATTGCTTATGATTAATTTTCTGCATCTGTTTCAAAGGTGCCTTGCGCCTTTACATTTCAGTTTTCTGTAATTTATTTTCTTCTTATTATTTATTTGAATTTAATTTTAACAGGTGACGGTGCTGACCATGGCGGTGACAATGGCGGTGACCGTCCAAGCGGCAAAAAAGGCGGCGGTGGCGGTGGCGGTGCAGGTGAAGGTGACGGTGAAGAGGAAAAGGATGTTTTGGAATTGACCGAAGAGGAGCGTAAGTCTTTTTATTATATTCCCGTAGGGTAGTTCTAGTAATGGGCCGAAAATCGAAAATGAAAATTTTTGCATTTCTCGACGTTCTGAAGGTTTCTGAACATTTTTAAGGGGCATACATCAAAAACTAAATGGATGTGTGTGTGTTTTGTATGTCCACATTTTTTCGTCCACTTTATACTTTTGGACCAGCTAGATTTTTATTTATTTATTTATAACTTCTAAACAAATTGTCCGAGTGTTTTGTAATATTCAGCAAATTTATAGCCAATTAAATTATCTACAACTTTTGTTAATAACATAATGTTGTATCTCTTATCCTTTCACCCAAAATTTGCAATGAAACAGGTTGCTGTTAAATTTTGGAGGTTGCATCACTATATCTTGCTTCATACTTTTGGACCGGTTCGATTTGTATTTATTTGTTTATAACTTCAAAACGAAATGTCCCACCATTTTGCAATATTCAGCAAATTTATAGCCAATTAAATAATCTACAACTTTTGTTAACAACAAAAATTGGTATCTCTTGTCCTTTTATCAATAAATTACGTTTAAAAAGGTAGTTGTTAAATTTTGGAGGTTGCGTCGTACACATATATCTTACTCTGTCACTCCTACACTGTCAGGTATATGTAGCTCTCTTTCGCACTAGTGTTTTATATCTCTCTCTCATTTTCTCACCTAATACTGTTGTCTCTTTTGCGCATCAAAACAGACTCTATATCACATCGCGACTTAAGATGTTTTACTTCAAAAATAAAATTCTATTTCACTAATTTATACATTGCCAACCTAAGAAGTTTTACTTCAAAATTTGAAATTTATTTTACTTATTTATTTACGATAAAATTTGTACATTTTCAACCTAAGAAGTTTTAATTCAGAAATGAATTGTCAAGAAGTTTTACTTGAAAAAAATATTTTTTTTCACTATTATTTATTTGCGATAAAATTTGTTCATTTGCTAACCTAAAAAGTTTTACTTCCAAAATAATTGTACTTATTTATTTACCTAAAATTTATCAAAAATATTTATTTTATTTATTTACCTAAGAAGTTTTACTTCAAAAAAAATTATTTTTTAACTTTCCGTAGGATAGTTATAGTAATGGGCCGAAAATCGAAAACGATAATTTTTTCATTTCTCGACGTTTCGAAGGTTTCTGAACATTTTTAAGGGGCATACCTAAAAACCAAATGGATGTGTGTGTGTGTTTTGTGTGTGTGGACTCTTCTGACAAGCAATTTGACTACAAAAATAGATGGCAAAAGGACTCTACTGACGAGCAACTAAAATCTAATCATAGATGATGAAGAAAGGACTCTACTGACGACCAAATTATAATTAAAACTTTGAAAACAAAATAAGGACTCTACTGACGAGCAAATTGAATATAGTCATAAAAGGTAAAAAGGACCATACTGACAAGCAAATTGGATATAAAAATAGATGGCAAAAAGGACTTCACTGACGAGCAAAGAAATATCGACATAGAGAATAAAAAAAGAACTCTACTGGCCTAAGTGATAAAAATGGACTCTACTAACGAGCAAATTATATACCGACCTAAAAGACAAAAATAGGACTCTACTGACGAGCAAATTAAGACTAAAATTTTTTTTTTTGAAATTGAATTTGAAATGAAATGACGATTGTAAATGTTCTGGAGATAAATTGATTTATGATTTACATTTTATTTGCATTTGAGACATAACAAAGATAGCAAAAATAATTAAAGTTACAGAGTATTTGTAATAATATATTTGAAATTTCTCGAATATTTCATTACGGTATGGAAAGTTCCAGCAATTTGCCTTAAGGCACGATGCCATACACCACTAGTTTATTCTTAACTTTTGCAAATTTTCTTTCCACAGAGCGTGAAAAGCGCAAGATAACTTGCTTGGAGAAATCTTTCTTCTATGCAGCTTTTGCAGCAGCATCGACAATTGTTCTGTTATCGCTGATTGTAAGTAATTTAATTGAATATAATAATTATATATATATATATATATATATATATAAATATATGTATATATATACATATAATTATTATTTATATGCAATTTCATCCTATTTAGAGTATGCTCCTGTCTATACGCTGGCAATGAAGGAAGATTAATTTGCAATGTTATAAACAATGAAGATAATTCAATAATTATCATTATATCATTTAATAATGATACATAATTTATTTTATAAAATTCTACGTAATTATTTTTACACATGCCGGATAAAAAAAGTTAAATGTGTATTTTAATTATATATATATTTGTTTTAGTAATTTGATATTGAATGAATTATAAAATATGTATTTTTGTTGTTAAATATTTTATAAACGTGTTATTGATCAAGGTATAATATTATTAACAAAAATTAATTGTAACTAGTGGTGTATGGCATTGTGCCTTAAGGCAAATTGCTGGAACTTCCCGTACCGTAATGAAATATTCGAGAAACAAAATTTTGTTTCCAAAACTAATTATTTTGTTAAAACAAGTATAAAGTTTTTTGAATCATTCAAATCGGATGCTTAGTTCTCTCTGAACGATATTCTATATATAAAAAGTATCACAAAATGCTGTTTTGTATTTTTTCATGTCTTAAAATTGATGTTTATAAGTTTAATTTGCAAAATACTTTTATATTTATGGTTGATAAATGGTAAAGTGATCAGACTTGTTACAGCAAATAAAATTGAGAGTATTTGTAAATCTTTTATAATAAATTATAGAACAGTATTAAAATAAGTGTGAATATTATTGTGATCTTGAAATGGACTTGTTGAAATAATTTATGTAAAAAACAAAGTTATTTCAAATATCATTTGTAGTCACAGTTTATTAGCTAAGCATGGTTTAATATCATTTTTTTTCTTTTTTCTTTTTTAACTGTTAAATAATATAACATCCAGTAATTTTTATTAATCCAGTAATTATCAATATTAATTAACAATAACATAAATATAAATCAAATAGAGTACAAAATAAAGGATAGATACAAAATAAAAATATTTGATATTCAAATATCAAAAATGGCTGTAAATTATTCCCGTATTAACTTCCCGTAGGCTAAGTTACAGAAATCGCAAAAAATCGAAAATGAAAATTTTTATAGATCTTTACGTTTCAATACCTTCTGAACGTTTTGGCATACCATAGAAAAAATGGATGTATGTGTGCGTGTGTGTATGTGTGTTCGGATACAAATTTTCATCGACGATTTCGGGAACACGGATGAAGCGATTTGAATATTTCAAAAAACATTCGATTCGTATTGGTAAGGAGACGTGCTGATTAGTTTTTGGCGAAGGCACGTCTAGCCGTTCAGAAGATATGGGGCAAAAAGTGCCAAAAACTGTAACTCAGTTTTTAAGAGATCGGAGCGTCCGATTCGAATAATTCAAAACACATTTTACTTGTATTGACTAAATGAAGAACTGTTCAAATTTTTAGAAAGGCGGGTCCAAAGACTTTGGAGATATGGAGGAAAAAGTAAAAAAATGAGCCATTTGGCGGTCAAAAATGACCATTAGACATATGCACATCAAATTATCAGATGTTTTATAGAGATTTTAACAATAAGTATAAATTTTGTTTAAATTTCTATGGGTTCCGTATCAATGTTTACGCGTTAGACGACAACGCGGCGCTTACGCGCTTCGTTATTTTGTCTTTATGCAGTTAAAGCAGTACGATTGCTTTGAAAAAAGTTCAGAATTTCCAAAATAGTTCCAAATAAATGATTTAAAATAGAATGATTTGATATGGTTCGAAATGCTATTAAAAGTTTCAAATCATTGATCAACTTTTATTGATTATTATTATTGATTATTTTTAATTACTCGAATTTTGAATTGCGGTACGGGAAGTTCCAGCAATTTGCCTTAAGGCACGATGCCCTAATTGCCTTAAGACAGAATTCCACTTATAGCTAGTTCAAATATCATTTGTAGTCACAGTTTATGAGCAAAGCATGGTTTATTATCAAAAAAATTTTATATAAATTTCAATATTTGTTACAACTGTTAAATAATATAACATCTAGTAATATGAATTAACAATAACATAAATATAAATAAAATAGAGTACAAAATAATTAATTAATTAGAATACAAAACAAATAATTTTTGATATTCAAATATCAAAAATGGCTATAAATATTTTAATATAATATTATAATATTTTAATGCCAAAAAAAAACCTAATTTTTGGGATAAAAGTAAATTTAACTAGCTGTAAGTGGAATTCTGTCTTAAGGCAATTAAGGCATCGTGCCTTAAGGCAAATTGCTGGAACTTCCCGTGCCAAAAATTATTATTTTTTTAAAAACGATTAACATTTTTGAAAAAATTTTACTTCGAAAAAATAAGATTTTTTAGAAATTTTAAATCGGACAAAAAATTACTCTTTTTTAAAAAAAAAATTTTTTTTTAAAAAAAATTTTAAACAATTTTTTTTATAAAAATTTTTTTTTGGAAAAAATGTTATCTTCATTTTGATATATTTTGGAAGATCTGAACTTTTTTTCAAAGCAATCGTACTGCTTTAACTGCATAGAGACGAAATATAGAAGCGCGTAAGCGCCGCGTCGCTGTCTAACGGAAAAACAATAGTACGGAACCCATAGGAATGTAAACAAAACTTAAACTTATTGTTAAAATCTCAATAAAATATCTGATCATTTGATATGCATATGTCTAATGTCTAATGATTATTGTTGACCGCCAAATTTTTTTTTTTAGTTTTTTTTACTAGATCTCCGAAACCGCTAGACCTATCTTCATGAAAATTTGATCAAATCTTCATCTTGTTAATACAAGTAAAATGTTTTTTGAACTATACAAATCGGACGCTCCGTTCTCTTAAAAACTGAGTTACCGTTTTTGGCACTTTTTGCCCCGTATCTCCGGAACGGCTAGAATGTTTTTTGAATTATTCAAATTGCTTCATCCGTGTTCCCGAAATCGTCGACGAAAATTTGTATCCGAACACACACACATGCACGCACATACACACACACATACATCAATTTTCTCCAAGGTATGCCAACATATTCAGAAACCTCTGAAACGTGAAGATATATAAAAATTTTCATTTTCTATTTTTTTGCGATTACTTACCCTATGGAAAATTAATTATAAATAAATCAATTTATCATCTCCAGAACATTAACAATCGTCATTTCATTTCGAATCAAATTCCAAAAAAAAAAATAGTTGCCAAATTTACACAAAATTGAAAAAGTGCTCCCGCATAGTCACAGTCTAAAGGCATTTGCAAATAATTCTGTGCGACATTTTCACTTATACTGTGCTCAGCTTGGCGGCATTTTCACATTTTTCAATAATTTTCACAAAATTGGAAAAGTGCTCCAGTACTCAAACAGTCTAAACGCACTTGGGTAAACATTTGTACCAGAGTGGCGCTTAGACTGTTCTTAGCTTGGGTGATTTTTTGAATTTTTAATCCAAAATTACAAAAAAATTTTTTTGAAAAAAAAATTAGAAACAAAATTTTTTTTTCCAAAATCAATTATTTTGTTGAAAAAAGCAGAAAGTTCTTTGAATCATTTAAATCGGACGCTTAGTTCTCTCAAAAACAGCAATTTTTTTTAAATTTAGCTCTGTATCTCCGAAACCTCTGGGCCTACCTTTGCCAAAAACTAATCAGCACATCTCCCTATCAATAGGAATCGAATGTTTTTTAAACCATTCAAATCGGTTGATCGGTTCTCTTAAAAACTCGCTTTCTATTTTTTGCACTCTTTGCTCCATATCTCCGTAACGGCTGGACCTGCCTTTGCCAAAAACTAATCAGCACATCTCCCTATCAATAGGAATCGAATGTTTTTTAAACTATTCAAATCGGTTGATCCGTGCGCCCGAAAACGTGGACGAAAAAACGCGGACATACAAAACACACACACACACACACACACACACACACACACACACATCCATTTTTTCTGAAGTATGCCAAAATGTTCAGAAACCTTCAAAACGTCGAGAAATGTAAAAATTTTCAATTCCGATTTTTGGACGATTACTATAACTTACCCTACGGGAAGTTAAAAAATGAACAAACGTAAATAAAATTGGATGAAATTATATTGCTAAATTTCATATGTTGTGACCTTATATGTAATGCAATATGAACTTTGTAATTTAAATATTGCGCCATTACTGTTAGTGTCGTTTTCTCCGCCATTTTAATGTAAAACTTTGTAAAATGAATTCTTTCTTGTCGGCAGCGAAACAAATAACATTAAAAGGAACTAGTATATTTTATATAATTAATTAAATATTATAGGTTATTAATATTAAATATTAATATTATTCTATTAAATATTATATTAAATCTGGAAAAAAAACTGTTTGTGTATATTGTGCAACTGTCAAAGTAGCGGTTTGTGCATATTTCGTGCAATGCAAAAATGTGCTACAATAAAATAATTACATCAACTCGTTCTACTTATATTAAACCAAAATATATAATTCAATTTCAATAATAATAATATTTAAATAATCAAATACTAAGTTTAATATTTAAAATTAAATTAAATTTAAAAATGCGTAACTAACTTCATATCTATCTATTATTTATGTGTCAATTTCTTCCTCTGGCAACACCGCCATCGTCGACGAGACTTCACTCGACGTTCACTTCACTTCAGTTACAGTTCGCTTTCAATCATTTGTTTTCGGCTCGAGTGAAAATTTTTGACGTCTTTTTTCTATTGTAACGATTAGATTAGATGTATGTTATTTATTAGTTAATGTTACTATTTAAGTAAGAAATGGATAACAAATTATTAAGTCTAGTCCTTTTGTGTGTTTGTGTTACGCTTTTACCAAAATTACCGCAGGTGTTCGCCAAAAGTGCTGTCGTTGAATTGACAGAGGACAATTGGAGATTGATGCTCGAGGGGGAATGGATGGTCGAATTGTAAGTGATATTTAGTATATAATTTAGTGATAAGTAAGAATAATTAATATAATAATATTTCAGGCTTTTGTCTTGTCTTGACTTGTCATAATTAGTAAGTAAGGTTAGGTTATTTAAGTGGCTTATTCATCCGAGCTCTAGTCAATAAGGTTGGGTAATTTTTGTAGTTCCATTCCGTTTACTTCTGAATTTATAATTTGAAATTAATATTGGATATTAATAATTCATCGGGCTAAATTATTGTATAAAGATTTGCAGCGTGATTGATTTTGTTGTATCAAAACTTATTCATTCGAGCTCGAGTCAATAAGGTTAGGTCATTTTAATAGCTCCCTTCCGTTTGCTTCTGAATTAATAAACTAAAATTAATGTTGGACGTTAATTTATCGAGCTAAGTGATTGTATAAAGATTTGGAACGTAATACATTTTTTTAGGCTTTTGTTATATCAAAGCTTATTCATTCGAGCTCTAGTCAAGAAGGTTAGGTCATTTTAAAGTTTCCTTGCGTTTGCTTCTAAATTAGCTGAAATTTATGTTGGACAGGGAGTTGTTTTAATAATTTATTGGGCTAAATGATTTATTAAAGATTTGGAGCGTTATAGATTATTCTAGGCTTTTGTTTTATCAAAACTTATTCATCCGAGCTCAAGTCAATAAGGTTAGGTCATTTTAATAGTTTGTGAATTTGAAAGAGCAGAAAGCAAACATCATTGATAAACAGTAGTTATAGTATTCTAAAGTTAATTTAGATTATTTAAAGTTCATTCTAGGCAATGAAAGGGATAATTGAGACCTTGGTCCATTTTTAATTATTTTACTAGAAAGCTATATTTACATCCTTCGTTTTATAAAAAGATATCTTCTGACAATGAGTTCAATTCTTGTATCAAAGGATATGCTAGTTTCTGTCATAACAAAAAGCATCCACTTTCAAACATATATTTTAAAGGAAACAGAATTTTGCATTGAACGGAATAAAAATCTGCTATTTTCACAGTTGCACAAAATACACGACAGTAAATCAACATAGAACAAGCAACAGCTTTTTTTCAGATTTTGAATAAGTACTATATTATTTAATTAGTAAATAATAAATCAATAAACTAGTGGTGTATGGCATTTGGCCGTTTTTGTTCAATTTCATTTCATTATTTAATTTTAGGTAAGTATTTAGTAATTGTTCTTATTATTATTATCAATTTATTTATTATATTATATATTTATTTATTATTTTTAAGTAAGTTACACAATAAATTTCCAATGTTTTTGCTTTGATCTTATCAATTGCATTTGTAAATTATTCTAAATAGACAAATAATGATGCATACAATGAAGACTTTTATAAATTAGATAAATTATAGATATATACAAGTCTTTTAAAATTTACAAATTTACTCTAAATAATGCGTTTTATTAAATAAATAAATAAATATCATTGTGATATTTTTATGTAAGATATATTTCACAAGTTCGTCAATTTTCAACATTTTTGCATCATTTTTAACGTTTTGTTTTCAACTTATTCAATTAATTTCAACAATTTATGTATCATTTTCAACATTTTTGCATCATTTTCAACATTTCTGCATAATTTTCAGCATTTCTGCATCATTTTCATATAAAATGCACTTTTAACACTCATGAAATAATTTTGCAAGACTTTTTCAATTGCGATTTTTAAGTATACCGAGTTGCTGTAGAACATTATGATGTTAGACAATATTGTAGATAATTTAATTATAAACAAATTTGTCGAAAATTGCATTGAAATCAGACATACTGTTTAGAAATTACAAGTTCTTTAGTAAATAAATGCACCAATACGATGGGTCAAATGAAGGGTCGAAACGTTTCGCGTCAGATATGTCGTGTGGGGTATCATTTGAAAGGTCTCGACGAGCTCTTTAACAATATAGTACCGAGAACAATTTTACAAGAACAATTTCTATTTTCAAAGTGTACTGAGTTGCTGTAGAGTGATATAATATTAGTCAATATTGTAGGAAAATTAACTGTTATATTTTTATGTAAGATTTAGTTGTGATCAGAAAAATTAAATCTAAAAATCTTTTTTTTAAGCATTTGATGTAAATTTGTTGATTATGAAGAATTTTATCAGTATCAAATGATACATAGGGTTTAAGGTTTTCTACATTTTAATTCATTCACATTACGAAACAATTTTTAAATTTTAGCAATATCAATTATAATATATAAACATTTCGGAAAGACAATTTTGACCTATTTCTGAATGTTTTTCTAAACAACTATGCATTTTTTTTATTAAATTCGTAGACATTTTGTCATTCTTTAAATCTTGCAATTGAATTTCTTTCATAATTGTGTTATAAGTAATTATTTGAGAAGATCTATCAGTTATTATTATAAATTAAGTGAATATTTTTGCTTTTAGTTTTGCCCCATGGTGTCCCGCTTGTAAAAGCCTCGAGCCCACATGGAAGTCTTTCTCGGCTTGGAGTGAAGATCTGAATATTAAAGTTGGACAGGTATTTGTCTCAGTTTTATTATATATATATATATATAATAGTTAATAATAAGTTAACAATATTTTATAATCATAATTTATAATTTTAGGTTGATATCACGACTTCTCCAGGGCTCAGTGGACGCTTCATCGTGACAGCATTGCCTACAATTTATCAGTAAGTAGAAAACAATTTTATTATTTGGAAAATTTTAAACTTTACATTTGTAGCATAATAAAATTTTGTTGCCATAATTTTAAGAATTTGCATACAAAATTGTTGAAATAACTGTTGTAAATAGATAATATATAAATCATACTTAGACTATGAATAAGTGACAAAGGAATGCCGATGCTATTTGTTAACAAGTTTTGGAAATACTATTTGTACTATATATATATATATATATATATATATACAGGGCCGGTCCTGCCTTGCATGCGATGCATGCAAAAAATGCGGGCGCAAGCTTTAGGGGGCACCAAAACGAGTTTCGGAAATTAAATTTATAATATATTATTCACATTTTTTTTATTATAAAATTTAGAATACTATTAAGCTTAATAGATTATAATATACAATCTAACTTAATACAGACGTAGACAGAAAAAGCATATTCAGTTTGCAATATGATATCAGTAGAAACAATTTATTACTCTGCATAATTAGTAAATTATTGTTCTGCTTATTATTTAATGTACTTATTAAATTCTTCTTGTATTAAGTTAATGTGGATTGGAAGAAGAAATTATCTAGTGTTCAAACCTGTAAGCGCAAACCTACGAAAGATTAAATTATTGGGCATTATTGACGAAAAACTACGAGCTGATTTAGTTTGAACAAAACTTGTTAAAAAAAATATATAATAGAAAAAGTTATAATAGAACAAATTATAATAGAAAAGCATGAGAAACTGAATAGTAACTTTTGTTTTTGTTGAAAATGTTTCGCATCTGATGAACTTTGAACATTGAAGACATACGTGGTTAGATTTACGGAAATGGAGCAAATATGAAAAATGGAAGCAAAATGTACTAGAAACAAAAATCTTGAGCTTTTTTATACCTATTGGTGTCCATACTAATTTTAATTATTAACTAAGCAGAAATAATACAGATACAAATATAATTGTGTTTTGTTTTCAATATATTTAAGGAAATATGTAATTTCTTTGCATCTTTCAATAAAATACGTTAAAAATTGTCGATGCAAATCGACAGTATTAAAGTATTGACAATTTTATTTTAGTGTCAAAGAAGGTGAATTTAGACAATACAAAGGTGCCCGAGACAAATCGTCGCTCATTTCATACATTGAAGATGCCAAGTGGCAGCAAACCGAACCTTTGCCATCATGGAAGTCGCCCACATCATTTCAGATGGGGATTGTCGCCAATTTCTTTAAATTGTCACAAATCTTGAAGGTAAATAATAGCAATATATATATATATATATATATATATATATTAACAAAGTCTAATAATCGGGCATAACATCAATAAAAAACATGAATTTCTTTCAAAAATTTATTTAAAATCCATACGTTTCGGCTATAATCCTAGCCTTCATTCAGTGGAAACTAAGAAATAAAATTAAAAACTAAAACAATTGAATTAGAGTGAAAAGAAAAAATAAAATAGTAAAAAATACTTACAATTAGTAGATCTTAGTGTTAAATTGGAAAATTTTAATAATCCAATCGTATTAGGATATGGTAATGCACTACACTATGTATTATAAACATTAACTTGAAATTACACAATATTTTCACAAAATACCGATTTGAAAAAATCACAAATGGATAGTGTGTTATTCGTAGACTGGTTGAAGAACCATTTTATTTTTTATTTTCACTCCAATTCAATTGTTTTAGTTTTTAATTAACTTCCCGTAGGGCAATTTATAGTAATCGCAAAAAAATCGAAAATGAAAATTTTTATATATCTTTACGTTTCAAAGGTTTCTGAATATTTTGGCATACCTTAGAAAAAATGGATGTATGCGTGTGTGTGTGTGTATGTATGTATGTGCGGATACAAATTTTCGTCGACGATTTCGGGAACACGGATCAACCGATTTGAATAATTCAATAAACATTCGATTCGTATTGATAAGGAGACGTGCTGATTAGTTTTTGGCGAAGGCAGGTCTGGCCGTTCCGAAGATACGGGGCAAAAAGTGCCGAAAACGGTAACTCAGTTTTTAAGAGAACGGAGCGTCCGATTTGAATAATTCAAAAAACATTTTATTTGTATTGACAAGATGAAGAATTGATAAAATTTTCATAAAGGTAGGTCTAGCGGTTTCGGAGATATGGAGGAAAAAGTAAAGAAATGAGCCATTTGGCGGTCAAAAATGATCATTAGACATATGCACATCAAATTATCAGATATTTTATAGAGATTTTAACAATAAGTATACATTTTGTTAACATTCCTATGGGTTCCGTACCAATGCTTATGCGTTAGACAGCGACGCGGCGCTTACGCGCTTTATATTTTGTCCCTATGCAGTTAAATCAGTACGATTGCTTTGAAAAAAAAAAGTTCAGATCTTCCACAATATGTCAAAATAAAGAAAAAAAATTTTTTTAAAAAAAAAAAAATAAAAAATATTCTTTTTTTTTTAAATTTTTTTTTTCAAAAAAAAGTAATTTTTTGTCCATATATATAGTTTCTCAAAAATCTTACTTTTTCAAAGTACATTTTTTTCAAAAATGGTAATCGTTTTTAAAAAAAATAATTTTTGGTACGGGAAGTTCCAGCAATTTGCCTTAAGGCACGATGTCCTAATTGCCTTAAGACAGAATTCCACTTACAGCTAGTTTTATTTTTAGTTTCCACTGAATGAAGGCTAGGATTATAGCCGAAACGTATGGATTTAAAATAAATTTTTGAAGGAAATTCATGTTTTTTATTGATGTTATGCCTGATTATTAGACTTTGTTAATACATATGTCAACATCAAATTCAGAATCATACAATATATATATATATATATATATATATATATATATATATAAAATTACATTTGTCTATTACAAGGGTCTTCACACCGAGTTGATGGAAACGTACGGAATTCCAACATGGGGCTCATACGTTTTATTCGCGGTAACCACGATCATTGTTGGAGCTATAATGGGACTGGTAAGTTTTTATTATGCTATTATTACATAGTAAGAAACTAGTGGTGTATGGCATCGTGCCTTAAGGCAAATTGCTCGAACTTCCCGTACCGTAATGAAATATTCGAGAAATTTTAAACGTTAATAACAAATACTGTAACGTTAATTATTTTTGCATTATCTTGTTATATCTGAGAACATTAACAATCGTCATTTCATTTCGAATTCAATTTCATAAAAAAAGCAAGAAAAAAATAGTTGCTTAATAAATAAACAGAAAAAATTATTAAATTACATTTTTCAATCTCAAATTGCAACAAGAAAAAAATCTTGCCTGATAAATAAATAAATAGCAATAAATCTATTATAAAATCGCAAATTTTATATTACAAAAAAAATATTACTTTATTATGCATTTTTTGAAATCAAATTTAGTAACAAATATAAATAAATAAATAAAAAATCATTTAGATGTATATATAAATGTGCAGATTTTAAACAAAAATCAAAAATTAACTTTACCTAAATCGATTTTTTTATTTGAAAGTTTGAAAAATAAAATAAGAAATTTGGAGAAATGAAGCTAGTTTTAGCAACAATTTTAATAATTGTTTTAGTGCAATTTGTTGGATCTGTTAAAGTGTCTAAATATTGTAAAACTTATACCAAAGAAGGAAGTAAGTTTTTAAAATATATAAAAATTACAAATTTAATGAAAAAATAGTATAATTTATGGTTACTATAAAAATGGATTCTTGTGAAAAAGTTCGATTTTGGAAATCTTCAATCATGAATACAGATTTTTTTTGGCAAAATAAATCAGTGTTGAAAAGTTTTACTAGTTGGGTGTATGGCATCGTGCCTTAAGGCAAATTGCTAGAACTTCCCGTACCGTAATGAAATATTCGAGAATATTTCATTATTTTTAAATAAATCAATTTATCTCCCAATCGTCATTTCATTTCGAATTCAATTTCAAAAAAAAAAAATTGTTGCCTAATTTACACAAAATGCTCCCGTATAGTCACAGTCTAAACGCATTTGCAAATAATTCTGTGCGACATTTTCACTTATACTGTGCTTAGCTTGGCGGCATTTTCGCATTTTTCAATAGTTTTCTCACAAAATTGAAAAGGTGCTCCTGTATAGTCACAGTCTAAACGCATTTGCAAATAATTCTGTGCGACATTTTCACTTTTACTGTGCTTAGCTTGGCGGCATTTTCACATTTTTCAATAGTTTTCACAAAATTCGAATTGGAAAAGTGCTCCAGTACGTAAACAGTCTGAACGCACTCGGGTAAACATTTGTACCAGAGTGGCGCTTAGACTGTGCTTAGCCTGGGTAATTTTTTGAATTTTTAATCCAAAATTACAAAAATATTTTATGGAAAATAAAATAAATAAAAGGAATTTACTGATGAGCATATTGAAATGTCGAAACAAATAGAGATTTGACTAACGAAAATATAAAAAAAGGGACTCTACTAACAAGCAAATTAAAGTGTCAATAAAATAAAGGAACTCCACTGATGAGCAAATTTAAAATGTCATTACAAAAAGGGATTCTACCGACGAGTATATTAGAAAAGGAACTCTACTGACGAGCGTATTAAAATATCAATACACTAAAGAACTTTACTGATGAGCAAATTAATTTTTAAGTACAAGAAGGGACTCTACTAACGAGTAAATTTAAAATTTTAGTATAAAAATGGACTCTATTGACGTACAAATTATAATGTTAATAGCAAAAAGGGACTCTACTGACGAGCAAATTAAAATTTCTATACATTCTGTGCGACATTTTCACTTATACTGTGCTTAGCTCGGCGGCATTTTCACATTTTTCAATAGTTTTCACAGAATTGGAAAGGTTCTTCAGTACACAAACAGTCTAAACGCACTTCTATAAACATTTGTACCAGAGTGGCGTTTAGACTGTTCTTAGCCTGGGGTCATTTTTTGAATATCTAAACCAAATTACAAAAATATTTTATGGAAAATAAAAAAAGATGTAATATTTTTTCCGTTCTCTCAACAACTCGATTTGTATTTTCTGCACTCTTTGCTCCATATCTCCGTAATGGCTGGACCTGCCTTTGTCAAAAACTAATCAGCACATCTCCCTATCAATAGGAATCGAATGGTAAATGAATCATCCAAATCGGTTTAACAGTGCGCCCGAAATCGTCGACAGAAAAATTTGTATCCATATATACACACACATATTCATTTAGTTTCTGAGGTATGCCCTTAAAAAATGTTCAGAAACCTTCAAAACGTCGAGAAATGCAAAAGTTTTTTCGATTTTCGTCCCATTACTAGAACTACCCTACGGGAAGTTAATAATAAAACTTCATGTGTATCTATATTGTTTTAGGTGCTGGTGTGCATTATCGATTTCTTCTATCCACCTAAAACGGATAAATCAAAAGCTGGTCAGAAAGAGGAAAACCAGGAAGACACGGTAAGAATAATAAAACTAAACATTAAATTTAATTTCTAGGGTAAAATAACACCCACACCTATTTCCTTTTTTCCTCTGCAGAGTGAAGAGGAAATAAGCAAAGAGGACCTGATCGACGACAATTCCGAATTGGAGAAAAACAGCGGAATTGACACCGAAGAAGACACCAGTTCCGAGAAGGACAACGAGGAGCAGAACCTGATTAACCAGGAGGCAGGCGGTGACTCCAACAAATCGAATGCCGTCAACAAAAAGACACCAAACGCTTCGCAGAACAACAGCCCCACCAACAGTCCGCAGACCAGGAAACGCAAACCCAGAAAAGTAGACTGAGATGATGATCGAGTGTGATTGACGTGCGTGTGTGTACTTGTCTGTGATTGCGAGATTTTCTTTTCTACTTCTATATATATATATATATATAAATTTGAAGGTTGAAGTATTGTTATATTATATATTTGTGCGTGGAATACATTTTTTGTGAAAGGCTTGCCCCTTTGTTCTCATCTCGAATGTAGTTTAGGGGACGTCCATTAATCACGCGATCGAGTTTTCAAGGATTTTTGGGCCCTTAATCAAAGGTAAAATGACATTTGTGCCCATAATTATAAAAGTGGTCTAAGTCATATATTAGGTTGTCAAATATCTCCCTTCCGCTTTTTTGCTATTGGTTTATAATACAAAAAGGCGGAAGGGAGATATTTGACAACCTAATATTTCTTGTTTCGGGATATTTAATGATTTGCATTTGAATAAATTAAAAAATATTTTTACATTATTTTAATTTTCAATTTTATTGGTCTTAATTAAGGGGGTCTTTCTATGTGACGGCCTGTTTTTTAGCGATATTTTAGTTTTTTTTTCTACGACCAGTAAATATTTAGAGCTTCAAGTTTTTTATCATTTATTAACACATATTTGGACAGTATAAATATAAAATTTCAGCTAAAAAAATTTAGCCCGACTAGAGTTACAGCGCTCTGAACACCCCCGTCTCGAAAAAAAGAGCTCCACGATTCCGGCTGATCGGCTTATCTTAAAAAAAAAAAAGTAAACGGCGTTTTAATTTGTAGGCTTAAAAGCACGGAATGACCTATAATCAATATTAAAATATTAAAAAAAATTAGATTTTTGATAGACATTTGAAATAAAAGTTGCAAATTAGGCGTTTTTTTTGTTTTTTGCTATAAAAAATCGAAGTTTTGAAAATTTGATTCGATTGATAATAGTTCATTCCATACGTTTAAATATATTGAGTGTGCCCTGTAAATTTCAAGTAATTCGGTCCAGCCGTTTCTGAGATACGGCTCATGGAGGAAAGTTTGAAAAACACAGTTTTGAGAAAAACGCGTTTAAAGTCAGTTTCTAACTGCCAACTCAGCGCTCCGTACCGCTCTTTCTTTTACCTGCTGTATCTTTAAAACGACTTCGAATTTTCTAAAATAGCTTTACTACCGTATTCTAGACATGTTAAGGGAGCAATTTATAAAAAAAATCGATTTTTTCAACCCATCACATAGGAAGACCCCCTTAATAAACGTTGTTAATTATTTTTATTTAAAGCGAAAGTTTGGAACCAGACAACACTTAACAAGTCTTTATAATTTGCATTCAATTGTGTTAATTTAAAAAATGCAGATTATTTTAACAGTGCAAATTTGCAATCAAATAAAAACAATAAAAACATTATTTCGAGTATTTAAGATTCTTAAAATTTTCCTGAAAAACTGGCGGGATGTACGGTAGTAAACTAATAATATCTATCTAATGCTGGTGTATGGAAGTAATTTAATATTTTCGTATATTTTTGGTCTTTCTCTTTTAGGTGAAAGATCCAAAACGTGAAATGTAGAATCATCTAAAGAAGTTTTATAAAACATAAAAAAAATTATAAGGTTCATTTTTCAAGAATCTCATCCATTGAATTTGTAGCCAAGAGACAGATTCGCCCGCGGTATATTTTACTATTCTTGTTATTGTATTTTCTAATGATTTCGTTGAAATAAAATCCGGCTGCGACATTCGCTTTATCGATAATGTATTACTTCTTCTGCACTTTTCTATCAATTCATAATAATGCTCAGGGTTGTATAAGTAATTTGCTTTTTTATTTTCATTTCTATCAACCCAAAATCACGATCATTCGGTAGAAAGGAATGACCTGACACCAAAAATGTTTGACTTAGACCACTTTGATAATTAACACTAAATGAATTCCATATAATGTTGAAATTACAACCACTATCTAATGGTACATTTTTGACAATTTCGTAAAAATTACATTGAATACATTTAGTTAAACTAATGTGGTATGAAATAACTGATAAACTCATTTTTTTAAATTTTGACTTACACCACTTTCATAATTATGGGCACATTTCTAAATGAAAAACATTTTTTTTACTTTATATAGTTTATGCTTTAGTACTTATTCATAAATGTTTCACCAATCTTATAGGCCTATAATATTTTTATATTTTTAAAATTACAAAATTTATTACGAAGAATTTTTTGTATAAAACGGTATTTTTATTTATTTAATAATAACATTTAATGCTGTAAACGCACTATGAGGTGTAAAACTATTTATTATTAAAAATTAACTATTAACGTTTTTATAGGAAATTATATCTCTATACTTTAATATATATTAATATTTTGATATATTTATGAAATATAACATCACTTACAAAACGATTGTGTTTTTATTATTATACAATATAAAAATATATAATATATATAACACAATATTTTAATTTCACAAAAGAAAATCGTTTTTTTTTTTTACTTTAACATTTTTCTATGGCAGTTTTTTATGTATCTATTTTTTTTTATTTTTGTTTTATTTTTTTTTTTGAAGATTTTGTGCTGAACCCAATGGCATCACGATATCACGGTCATTTTTATATGAATGTCAATGGTGACGTGGTATATGAAATGATTCAATATATAAGGTAGTACAAATGGAAAAGATGAGCCTGATGATTGATTTGAATAAATGAAATGAGGACAAAATATACGCGTAGATAATATATATGGCAACGGTTTTCTCAAAAAGTGAAAAAGTGATGAACCATGGAATATAGACCAATTTGTTCACGAGATTGAAGGATCAAAATTTTTACAAATTTTTTAAACCAAACTTTTTTTGGCAAAATTTTTATTTCCCAAAAATTTTTTTCCAAAATTTTTTGGACCAAAATTTTTTTTACCAAATTTTTTTTGACCGAAATTTTTTTTCCCAAAATTTTTTTGACCAAAATTTTTTTGTCTACACATTTTTTGACCAAAAATTTTTTTTCCAAAATTATTTTTCCCGAAATTTTTTTGACCAAAATTTTTTTCCTAAAATTTTTGTGACCAAAATTTTTTTTTTCAAAATTTTTTGACCTAAATTTTTTTTTCAAAATTTTTTGACCTAAAATTTTTTTTCCCAAAACTTTTTTGACCAAAATTTTTTTGGCCAAAATTTTTTTCCCAAAATTTTTTGACCTAAATTTTTTTGACCAATATGTTTTGGACCAAAAATTGTTTTTCGAAAATTTTTTGGACCAAAATTATTTTTTCCAAAATTTTTTTGACCAAAAATTTTTTGGACAAAAATTTTTTTTACCAAACTTTTTTTGACCGAAATTTTTTTCCCAAAATTTTTTTGACCAAAATTTTTTAGTCCAAAATTTTTTTTCTCAAATTTTTTTGGACCAAATTATTTGTCCAAAAATTTTTTTCCCAAAATTTTTTGGACCAAAACTTTTTTTTACCAAATAATTTTTGACCGAAATTTTTTTTGACCAAAATTTTTTTGTCCAAAAATTTTTTTGACCAAAATGTTTTGCCAAAAAATTTTTTTCACAATTTTTTTTGACTAAAAATTTTTTTGGACCAAAATTTTTTTGACCAAAAATTTTTTTCCCCGAATTTTTTTTCCCAAAATTTTTTTGACCTAAATTTTTTTGGCCAAAATTTTTTTGACCCAAATTTTTTTGGCCAAAATTTTTTTGACCCAAATTTTTTTGGCCAAAATTTTTTTGACCAATTTTTTTTTTCCCAAAATTAATATTATCGACCAAAAATTTTTTTGACCTTAATTTTTTTGACCCATCTTTTTTTTTTTTTTTAATTTTTATTTTCAATAGCAATCAGAATACATGACTATTCTATGAGCTATTTGGCTTATGTCATTCACTCACACACATACACACACACTTTCAAACACACATATAAATTTATCGGATCAATATTACAATCATATTTAGAGAATTTGGCCAATTTTTTTTTTCCCAAAATTTTTTTCCAAAGTTTTTTTGACCTAAATTTATTTTTTCAAAATTTTTTTGACCAAAATTTTTTGGACCAAAATTTTTTTGACCTAAATTTTTTTGACCAAATTTTTTTTGATCAAAAATTTTTTTCCAAAAATTTTTTTGACCAAAAATTTTTTTCCAAAATTTTTTTGACCTAAATTTTTTTGACCAAAATTTTTTTTCCAAAATTTTTTTCACCTAAATTTTTTTGACCAAGTTTTTTTTGACCAAAAATTTTTTGAACCAAAATTTTTTTTGACCAAAAATTTTTTGAACCAAAATTTTTTTGACCTAAATTTTTTTGACGTAAATTTTTTTGACCAAATTTTTTTTTTAAAAAAATTTTTTTCCAAAATTTTTTGACCTAAATTTTTTTGAGCAAAATTTTTTTTCCCAAAATTTGACCTTTGCCATTTGACCTTTGCCATGCAACCGTTGCTAACTTGAAATTTTCAGTCTTTGGTCAAATTTTTTTGACCTTTGACCTTTACCATTTGACCTTTGCCATGCATTTTTTGAAAAAAAAAATTTTTTCCAAAATCTTTATTTACCAAATTGATATTTTTTCATCGGCGCCGTCCTTAATTTACAAAAAAAACGTTAAATTCTATAATATTAATCTAAATTTGTCATTATATTTCAAGTAGTATTTAACAAGTATATATCGAAATTGCGCGCATAAAATAGATGGCACAACATTAAAAGTGATTATAAAAATCATTCCTACAATCGATGTATAAATTTATACATCATAAAAAAATGAAATACAAAAACCGACCCCGCTCGCGGATTCGAACTCGAAACCCGACGCAACAACTACCACCGGCTACGCAACCGAACCATTTAACGATCTCGACCACTGGCGTCTCTTGTAATTGCAAACAATTAAATAACGTCAAATTGTTAATAACTTGCAGTTTTAGACATATCGAGATGCCAATGGCGCACGCTTCGAAATACTGCTAGTTCGACTACGAGACGTCGACCCCAAGGCCGTTTCGTCGCACTCGGGTTGCAAAACTCGGGTGTCTATAAGAGTCCCCCAGGCAGGGACCGGCTTTGATGTCAAGTGAGAATCAATCGCTTCTGTCAGGCCTCTCGTTAGCACCATGCCTCGAGGTCCGCCGGAGCAGAACCCGATTCGGTCGTCTCATCTTGATTTTTCTGGATCGCGGACTCGGGAGATAAACGGTATGGTGCCTCTATCTTCTCCCGTTGTCTGCGGCTATTGGGGGGGGCTGGACTGACAGCAGGGGGCTGTCAGTTTTGTGTGTTGCATGTTGCATGTTGCATATTGCATGGTGTGTCTGAGCGAGTGAGAAGCGTTCGCTTTCGTCGACTTTGGAAGACCGGGTCCAGAGTCGACTGGCGATCGCAGCGTGAAATGGGGCGATCGTGGCATATGTCGCCGGACTTTGGAAACCGGATTTCAAAGTCTTCGTCGATCCCAGAGTGAATCCCCCCCCCCCCTCGTGGCTGACACCTTATCGTGGTGAGGGGGTCCAGTTGGGCGATAACCGACCGTCCAAGAAGAGCCGTCTACTTTAGCACTTCGAGGTATAAAAATTAATTAGTTAAGTATATTTCAAAATGTGTGATCCACATTGTATGTGGGTGTTACATGAAAATACATGATGTTATTGAATTCAATTGATTATTGATATTGATTAAATATAAAATATATAGTCTGCACCTTATTGCTGAAAGTTTACTGAATATGCGACAGATGTCGCTTTCCTAATTCTTATGCATTTTTCAATAGCACATCCTCTAAAATATTGAATGCACGCGTCTAAACTAACCGTCCATCGATGAAGATTTGGAGTTTTGACATGTTTTGGAATAATCTCCTTTCACCGCTTATTAAAGGTTATCCATATTGTTGTACATGGAAATACAAGTTATTAAATTTAATTGAATTAATAATATATTGTATAGATTTATTATATATAGAATATATAGACCTGTTTAATTAAACTGCAAACTGTTTAATTTTACTGCTGAAAGTTTACTACATATGCGACAAGATGACACATATAAGCACATTCTTTAAATATAAAGAATGCATGTGTCCCTTTTGCGGATATTAAAACTTCGGTCGCCAAATTTTTTTCCGGAGAAACGTATGGGTAAATTTTACTGTGAACACGGTGAAATACTATTGCAATTAAACGCGAGATGGCGCCAAACATGAATGCGTTCGGCATTTATGCATACGGCGCACGCTTCGAATTACTGCAAGGTCGATTATGAGATAACGTTTTGGCATTTGTTTCATTGCACTTGGTACAAGG
This sequence comes from Ctenocephalides felis, assembly GCF_003426905.1. Lineage (NCBI taxonomy): Eukaryota > Metazoa > Arthropoda > Insecta > Siphonaptera > Pulicidae > Ctenocephalides > Ctenocephalides felis. The sequence goes on along the minus strand of NW_020539725.1, from coordinate 59,641,107 downwards.
TACCGAGTGTAGACTCAACTGTTTGTTCAAATGAGCGAGCAATCAATTGATTCTGCTTGCTTCATCTGGGCTTTTTTTTTTGATCCGACTCTGGTCGACTGGCGATCGCGACAGATTTCAAAGTCGTCGTCGTCGTCGTCGTCGTTGTCGTTCTCCGAGTTGGATTGATTTTTGACATTAAATTTTGAAGGAAAATTTTAATAATTTATTTGAATACAAGTTTTTACTAAATTTTATGTTTTTTATTATTTTTTCCATTTCAAACTCTCGCTGTGGTGCTGTACTGATGATGATGATTTATATATTTTTTGCAACTCATAACGCACGCTGTGCAGTACTGTCTGCACAGTTAATAATTAAATTCCTTTTATTGCTTCTCGCGTACGGGTTTTTTTTTCCCAAAATTTTTTTCCCAAATTTTTTTTCCCAAAATTTTTTTTCCAAAAATTTTTTTGACCTAAAATTTTTTTGACCTGAATTTTTTTTGACCTGAATTTTTTTCCTCTGACCTTTGACCTTTTGACCTTTGACCTTTGACCTTTTCCATGCAACCGTTGTTGAAATTTTCAGTCTTTGGTCAAATTTTTTTGACCTTTGACCTTTGACCTTTGACGTTGCCATGCAACCGTTGTTGAAATTTTCAGTTTTTGGTCAAATTTTTTGACCTTTGACCTTTGACCTTTGACCTTTTGACCTTTGACCGTTGCCATGCAACCGTTGACCGTTGCCATGCAACCGTTGTTGAAATTTTCAGTCTTTGGTCAAATTTTTTTGACCTTTGACCTTTGACCGTTGCCATGCAACCGTTGACCGTTGCCATGCAACCGTTTTTGAAATTTTCAGTCTTTGGTCAATTTTTTTTGACCTTTGACCTTTTGACCTTTGACCTTTGACCGTTGCCATGCAACCGTTGTTGAAATTTTCAGTCTTTGGTCAAATTTTTTGACCTTTGACCTTTTGACCTTTGACCGTTGCCATGCAACCGTTTTTGAAATTTTCAGTCTTTGGTCAAATTTTTTTGACCTTTGACCTTTGACCTTTTGACCTTTGACCTTTGACCGTTGCCATGCAACCGTTGTTGAAATTTTCAGTCTTTGGTCAAATTTTTTTGACCTTTGACCTTTGACCTTTTGACCTTTGACCGTTGCCATGCAACCGTTGACCGTTGCCATGCAACCGTTGTTGAAATTTTCAGTCTTTGGTCAAATTTTTTTGACCTTTGACCTTTTGACCTTTGACCGTTGCCATGCAACCGTTTTTGAAATTTTCAGTCTTTGGTCAAATTTTTTTGACCTTTGACCTTTGACCTTTGACCTTTGACCTTTTGACCTTTGTCAAAGGTCAAAGGTCAAAGGTCAAAAAAATTTGACCAAAAACTGAAAATTTCAACAACGGTTGCATGGCAACGTCAAAGGTCAAAGGTCAAAGGTCAAAAAAATTTGACCAAAGACTGAAAATTTCAACAACGGTTGCATGGCAACGGTCAACGGTTGCATGGCAACGGTCAAAGGTCAAAAGGTCAAAGGTCAAAGGTCAAAGGTCAAAAAATTTGACCAAAAACTGAAAATTTCAACAACGGTTGCATGGCAACGTCAAAGGTCAAAGGTCAAAGGTCAAAAAAATTTGACCAAAGACTGAAAATTTCAACAACGGTTGCATGGAAAAGGTCAAAGGTCAAAGGTCAAAAGGTCAAAGGTCAGAGGAAAAAAATTCAGGTCAAAAAAAATTCAGGTCAAAAAAATTTTAGGTCAAAAAAATTTTTGGAAAAAAATTTTGGGAAAAAAAATTTGGGAAAAAAATTTTGGGAAAAAAAAACCCGTACGCGAGAAGCAATAAAAGGAATTTAATTATTAACTGTGCAGACAGTACTGCACAGCGTGCGTTATGAGTTGCAAAAAATATATAAATCATCATCATCAGTACAGCACCACAGCGAGAGTTTGAAATGGAAAAAATAATATAAAATACATAAAATTTAGTAAAAACTTGTATTCAAATAAATTATTAAAATTTTCCTTCAAAATTTAATGTCAAAAATCAATCCAACTCGGAGAACGACAACGACGACGACGACGACGACGACTTTGAAATCTGTCGCGATCGCCAGTCGACCAGAGTCGGATCAAAAAAAAAAGCCCAGATGAAGCAAGCAGAATCAATTGATTGCTCGCTCATTTGAACAAACAGTTGAGTCTACACTCGGTACCTTGTACCAAGTGCAATGAAACAAATGCCAAAACGTTATCTCATAATCGACCTTGCAGTAATTCGAAGCGTGCGCCGTATGCATAAATGCCGAACGCATTCATGTTTGGCGCCATCTCGCGTTTAATTGCAATAGTATTTCACCGTGTTCACAGTAAAATTTACCCATACGTTTCTCCGGAAAAAAATTTGGCGACCGAAGTTTTAATATCCGCAAAAGGGACACATGCATTCTTTATATTTAAAGAATGTGCTTATATGTGTCATCTTGTCGCATATGTAGTAAACTTTCAGCAGTAAAATTAAACAGTTTGCAGTTTAATTAAACAGGTCTATATATTCTATATATAATAAATCTATACAATATATTATTAATTCAATTAAATTTAATAACTTGTATTTCCATGTACAACAATATGGATAACCTTTAATAAGCGGTGAAAGGAGATTATTCCAAAACATGTCAAAACTCCAAATCTTCATCGATGGACGGTTAGTTTAGACGCGTGCATTCAATATTTTAGAGGATGTGCTATTGAAAAATGCATAAGAATTAGGAAAGCGACATCTGTCGCATATTCAGTAAACTTTCAGCAATAAGGTGCAGACTATATATTTTATATTTAATCAATATCAATAATCAATTGAATTCAATAACATCATGTATTTTCATGTAACACCCACATACAATGTGGATCACACATTTTGAAATATACTTAACTAATTAATTTTTATACCTCGAAGTGCTAAAGTAGACGGCTCTTCTTGGACGGTCGGTTATCGCCCAACTGGACCCCCTCACCACGATAAGGTGTCAGCCACGAGGGGGGGGGGGGATTCACTCTGGGATCGACGAAGACTTTGAAATCCGGTTTTCCAAAGTCCGGCGACATATGCCACGATCGCCCCATTTCACGCTGCGATCGCCAGTCGACTCTGGACCCGGTCTTCCAAAGTCGACGAAAGCGAACGCTTCTCACTCGCTCAGACACACCATGCAATATGCAACATGCAACATGCAACACACAAAACTGACAGCCCCCTGCTGTCAGTCCAGCCCCCCCCAATAGCCGCAGACAACGGGAGAAGATAGAGGCACCATACCGTTTATCTCCCGAGTCCGCGATCCAGAAAAATCAAGATGAGACGACCGAATCGGGTTCTGCTCCGGCGGACCTCGAGGCATGGTGCTAACGAGAGGCCTGACAGAAGCGATTGATTCTCACTTGACATAAAAGCCGGTCCCCGCCTGGGGGACTCTTATAGGCACCCGAGTTTTGCAACCCGAGTGCGAAGAAACGGTTTTTTTTTTTTTTTTTTTTTAGTTTTTATTTCTGTTTTATTACAATATATTACAATATAATATACAATAACCATGATTTATGAGTTTACTACTAAAAGTATTTTACTCTTATTTAATACTACAAACTATCCACTTTAAATTATACATTTTGTTTTAAAAATAAAATAATGGTTTGTGATCGAAAAAAAAAGAAAGTTCAAACATTCTTCAAAAAAAAATCACAATCTTTAAATATATATTTAATTTACATTCTTTAAATTATTAGATACTCTTATTTGTGTTGTCCAGAATGTAGTTTGGCATTGGATATTTGCCGTACCATATGATATCAGGCGTGTACTGTCCGAGGGTTCTAATATTATTATTGGTATGGTCTTTGCATTTTTCGTAGAAGTTTTCCGTCATTTTCTTAATGTGGTTAATCACAGTCGGTATGTCTGCTTGTTCGTGTAAGAGCTTTGTTGAGTAGTAGTGTCCGGTAGTTGGGTCACGTATAAAGTTCAGTATTAGTCTCAGTGATTTGTTTTGTAAAATTTGTAGTTTTTTAATATTTGTCCTCGATGTCATGTTCCATATTGGGGCAGCATACATCAGACATGGCCTGATCAGCATTAGATATATTCTTCTTTTATTACGCATATTTAATACACTCTTTGTGTTCAATAATGGTCTTAAAAGATTCAGAAGCCCATATGTTTGCGCCAATTTCTTTTTTATATGTGTATTGAAGTTAAGTTTCCTATCAAGCGTTACTCCTAGGTACTTAACTTCATCTGTCCATTTAATTTTTTGTCCTGAAATTTTTATTTCTATAGGCTTTTCTTTCAACTTATTTCCTTTCCAAAAAATTATTGCTTCCGTTTTTATGGGATTTACTTTTATGTGCCATTTTTCTGCATATTTTGCTATATTATCTATGTGATTTTGTAGCTTGTTAGCTATCAACGCTACTGATTTTGATGATGTGAACACAGCAGTATCGTCCGCAAATGTTAATGTATTTGTTTTGCTGTCAGTAGGGATATCATATATATATGTATTAAACAATGTTGGTCCTAGCAAGGATCCCTGAGGCACTCCAGCTACTATACGTTTAGGATTTGAAAGATTATTATTTACTTTAACCTGAAATGTACGATCTTTAAGATATGAAATGATGACTTTTGTTATGTAATGTGGAAATTGTAAATTTATTAATTTATACAACAGTCCATCTGTCCAAATTGTATCGAAAGCTTTTTCAAAATCTATTAGTACAAGACCAGTGTGTGTCTTTTTGTTAAAATTTAGTACAGTATTTTCAACTAGCTGTGCTAGTGGATGAAGAACTGAATGCTCATGTTTGAAACCATATTGCGTTTCTGGTATGATATTATTAACACTTAAAAATTTATTAAATCGAACAAGCAGTAATTTTTCAACTACTTTGCTTATTGTATTCAATAGACTTATAGGTCTGTAGCTTTGTGGTAGATTTGGTTGTTTTCCTGGCTTTAATATTGGTACCACATTAGAACATTTCCATGACACAGGAAAGTATCCATTTTTAAAAATTTTATTTGTTATTCGTGTAAGTAGAATAATAGCTTTAATAGGTAACTGTTTAATTGCTAAGTTCTGTATACCATCTGGTCCTGGAGCTTTCTTATTAGACAGTTTCTTAATAATATTTATAACTTCCGCAACAGTTACTATCTCTATTTTGTGATTTTGGTTATAAATATTGTTTATATATTGTCTTACACTGGAACTAACAGTCTGTTCAAAAGCATTTTGAGTAATAGAAAGATTGTACTGATGTGCTAATTCGAAGTTAGATGCTAAAATTTCGGCCTTTTGTTCGGGCGTTGTTGCAAAGTTATTGGAATTTGTATGTAAATATGGTATGGGAGCAAAAGTTTGGGTCAGTCTTTTTGCAGTGTACCAAATTTTATTTGGATAATAGTTAATATCTGTTAGTTTATCAGCCCATATTTTATTACGATAAACCCTAATGTCCTCAGTAATTATTCTAGTAAGCCTGTTTAAATGTTCTTTGAGGAACGTGGCACCTGATTTTTGCCACAACTTTTTAATTTGATTTTTTAATTTAATTTTGGATATAATTGCCAAAGGTAAACTAATTGTTTGTGTTGAAGTGAACTTTCGCAATGGAATGGTTTTACTTATGGCATCAGTAATAGTAGTTGTTAGGTGTTCTACAGCTTGATCTATACTATCATTGTTGTCAATTTGTCTGGTGTGACATATATTATCATTTATTACTTTCTTATAGAGCAGCCAATTGGCTTTATTATAATCTAAAACATTTTTGTAGGATTGAGGATTGTCGTCAAGTGGGTTTGAGATACTTATAAAGACTGGATTATGATCTGAGTTAAATAAAGATTTGGTTATAGGTTCAGAAAGAATAGATAGATTTTTTGTAAGGGCTAAATCTATTGTACTATGGTCTTGATTTGGTATCGCAGGAAATCTAGTTGGAGTCTGAGGATAATGTAGTTGAATGGTATCATGGTTTTTGTTTAAGTACTTAAATAGTTTGAGTCCGTTTGTGTTATTATATTTACAATTCCACATTATGTGTTGCGCATTAAAATCACCAGCTACAATAACTCTTGGATTTAAGTTGAATATTTTATGTAAGTCTGCATGCAATAGTTTTGCAGAAGGAACATATATGGAGACAATAGTTATTTTACGTCCTCTATTGAACACATTTATAGCAGTAATTTCAGAGTGTTTTACAGATAATAACGGTAATTCTTCATGTCTGATACAAGCTTTTATAAATATTGCTGTACCACCCCATCCTGTCATGTTTCTGTCATTCCGGTATATTTTGTAGTCGTTCATGTATAATTTGTCAGTGGGTTTTAAGTGAGTCTCATTTATTAATACGATGTCTAAGTCCATTGTAACGATCGTTTGTCTGAGTTCATCAATGTTATTTTTTATTCCATTTGAATTGAAAAACATTATTTTTATACCATACTTGTCAATTATGGGCATTTAGTAAGAAAGTTTAAAATTGTAGTATATTTTTCATTGTATGTCATGTTAGTATTTATAGTCTTTGTAAGTGCATAAAGTTCCCTGAAAATTTTTATTACCTCAGGATCTGAAAAAAGCAACTTGATTTGTCTTATTGCAGCAAAAATGCCCTCGGTGGAGTTAAAATCAGGATCTTGATTCGATGAAGTTGATGGTATACTTCTTTGTTCAGGAATAGCTTGGAATTTTGGTAGTTCCATCTGGACAGTGTGTCTGGCATCTCTCGGCTTCAGCGTTTCAGAATAGCTTCTTGTCATAGGTTTAGGTTCAAGGGCTGCATGAATCTGTTGTTTTTTAGCCTTGTAATTCAGTAAGGATGTACACTTTGAATAGTTTGCTGGGTGATAGTCTTTACAGTTAACGCACTGGGGCTTTTCTTCTGATAATTTTTGGCAGCAGCCAGGAGAATGTGCTTTTGTACATTTAATGCATCTATATTTCATATCACACGAGTAAGACGTATGTCCAAAACTTAAACATTTATGACATTGTAGGATTTTGAAATTTGGCTTATACATTTCCCATTTAATAATGTGACCATTTAAGTTCGTTATTTCTTTTACTTTTGACATGTCTTGCGATTTGTCAAGCATAATTATATAAATTGGTAGATTATGTTTTTGTCCATCAGAATAGGTTTTCTTTAATTGTATGACCTTTTGCACAAGAATACGTCGTACACTCAGTAATTCAAATACCTCTAACTCAGTAATTGCTGGATGTAAGCCTGTTAGTGTGATTTTCTTTGTTGTTTCTCCAGTGGAATACGTATAAAATTGGTAACTGCAATCTCTTAATGTACTCTTTATCTTGTTATGATCTACTAGTGTCTTAGTATATATTTTATGGGTATGCGTTTTAATATATTGTATGGTAAAATTAACTTTCGTAACATCTCGGATGTAGTTTATGGCCCTGAGATCTAAGTTATGTTTTACTATTATCGGTGGTACCTTTACTTCTATAGGTTTCGTGTCATTATTCCCTTGTATGATTTCCATTGTTTCTTGCTTTTGGCCACGCTTTCTTGACTTAACCTTTGTAAATTCTTCTAGTTCGAGGTCGGTATCCATATCACTTCGGTCAGTAAGTGACTGGTACCTGTTTTCTTTTTTATTCTTTTTACTTCGTACCATTGTTTGTTTGTTACTTTTGATTTCAAGCCTTTTGACAGATTTCCTAGGCTTATGCCTAGGAAACTCTGTGTTGGGGACACCCACCTGACTATAGATTTTCTTTATCTTCTTGTAATAATACTTAAGAAATATTCTTCAAAATAAACTAGCTTCTAATAACTTTAAATTTCACTACACTCTTGCACTTCCGGGTCGTATACTTCAGCTCTCTTCCCAAATCAAGTCAGTATCAGCTCTCGAGTGTGCCAGTATCGTGCTGCCGCGAAGAAACGGTTTTTTTTTTTTTTTTAGTTTTTATTTCTGTTTTATTACAATATATTACAATATAATATACAATAACCATGATTTATGAGTTTACTACTAAAAGTATTTTACTCTTATTTAATACTACAAACTATCCACTTTAAATTATACATTTTGTTTTAAAAATAAAATAATGGTTTGTGATCGAAAAAAAAGAAAGTTCAAACATTCTTCAAAAAAAAATCACAATCTTTAAATATATATTTAATTTACATTCTTCAAATTATTAGATACTCTTATTTGTGTTGTCCAGAATGTAGTTTGGCATTGGATATTTGCCGTACCATATGATATCAGGCGTGTACTGTCCGAGGGTTCTAATATTATTATTGGTATGGTCTTTGCATTTTTCGTAGAAGTTTTCCGTCATTTTCTTAATGTGGTTAATCACAGTCGGTATGTCTGCTTGTTCGTGTAAGAGCTTTGTTGAGTAGTAGTGTCCGGTAGTTGGGTCACGTATCAAGTTCAGTATTAGTCTCAGTGATTTGTTTTGTAAAATTTGTAGTTTTTTAATATTTGTCCTCGATGTCATGTTCCATATTGGGGCAGCATACATCAGACATGGCCTGATCAGCGTTAGATATATTCTTCTTTTATTACGCATATTTAATACACTCTTTGTGTTCAATAATGGTCTTAAAAGATTCAGAAGCCCATATGTTTGCGCCAATTTCTTTTTTATATGTGTATTGAAGTTAAGTTTCCTATCAAGCGTTACTCCTAGGTACTTAACTTCATCTGTCCATTTAATTTTTTGTCCTGAAATTTTTATTTCTATAGGCTTTTCTTTCAACTTATTTCCTTTCCAAAAAATTATTGCTTCCGTTTTTATGGGATTTACTTTTATGTGCCATTTTTCTGCATATTTTGCTATATTATCTATGTGATTTTGTAGCTTGTTAGCTATCAACGCTACTGATTTTGATGATGTGAACACAGCAGTATCGTCCGCAAATGTTAATGTATTTGTTTTGCTGTCAGTAGGGATATCATATATATATGTATTAAACAATGTTGGTCCTAGCAAGGATCCCTGAGGCACTCCAGCTACTATACGTTTAGGATTTGAAAGATTATTATTTACTTTAACCTGAAATGTACGATCTTTAAGATATGAAATGATGACTTTTGTTATGTAATGTGGAAATTGTAAATTTATTAATTTATACAACAGTCCATCTGTCCAAATTGTATCGAAAGCTTTTTCAAAATCTATTAGTACAAGACCAGTGTGTGTCTTTTTGTTAAAATTTAGTACAGTATTTTCAACTAGCTGTGCTAGTGGATGAAGAACTGAATGCTCATGTTTGAAACCATATTGCGTTTCTGGTATGATATTATTAACACTTAAAAATTTATTAAATCGAACAAGCAGTAATTTTTCAACTACTTTGCTTATTGTATTCAATAGACTTATAGGTCTGTAGCTTTGTGGTAGATTTGGTTGTTTTCCTGGCTTTAATATTGGTACCACATTAGAACATTTCCATGACACAGGAAAGTATCCATTTTTAAAAATTTTATTTGTTATTCGTGTAAGTAGAATAATAGCTTTAATAGGTAACTGTTTAATTGCTAAGTTCTGTATACCATCTGGTCCTGGAGCTTTCTTATTAGACAGTTTCTTAATAATATTTATAACTTCCGCAACAGTTACTATCTCTATTTTGTGATTTTGGTTATAAATATTGTTTATATATTGTCTTACACTGGAACTAACAGTCTGTTCAAAAGCATTTTGAGTAATAGAAAGATTGTACTGATGTGCTAATTCGAAGTTAGATGCTAAAATTTCGGCCTTTTGTTCGGGCGTTGTTGCAAAGTTATTGGAATTTGTATGTAAATATGGTATGGGAGCAAAAGTTTGGGTCAGTCTTTTTGCAGTGTACCAAATTTTATTTGGATAATAGTTAATATCTGTTAGTTTATCAGCCCATATTTTATTACGATAAACCCTAATGTCCTCAGTAATTATTCTAGTAAGCCTGTTTAAATGTTCTTTGAGGAACGTGGCACCTGATTTTTGCCACAACTTTTTAATTTGATTTTTTAATTTAATTTTGGATATAATTGCCAAAGGTAAACTAATTGTTTGTGTTGAAGTGAACTTTCGCAATGGAATGGTTTTACTTATGGCATCAGTAATAGTAGTTGTTAGGTGTTCTACAGCTTGATCTATACTATCATTGTTGTCAATTTGTCTGGTGTGACATATATTATCATTTATTACTTTCTTATAGAGCAGCCAATTGGCTTTATTATAATCTAAAACATTTTTGTAGGATTGAGGATTGTCGTCAAGTGGGTTTGAGATACTTATAAAGACTGGATTATGATCTGAGTTAAATAAAGATTTGGTTATAGGTTCAGAAAGAATAGATAGATTTTTTGTAAGGGCTAAATCTATTGTACTATGGTCTTGATTTGGTATCGCAGGAAATCTAGTTGGAGTCTGAGGATAATGTAGTTGAATGGTATCATGGTTTTTGTTTAAGTACTTAAATAGTTTGAGTCCGTTTGTGTTATTATATTTACAATTCCACATTATGTGTTGCGCATTAAAATCACCAGCTACAATAACTCTTGGATTTAAGTTGAATATTTTATGTAAGTCTGCATGCAATAGTTTTGCAGAAGGAACATATATGGAGACAATAGTTATTTTACGTCCTCTATTGAACACATTTATAGCAGTAATTTCAGAGTGTTTTACAGATAATAACGGTAATTCTTCATGTCTGATACAAGCTTTTATAAATATTGCTGTACCACCCCATCCTGTCATGTTTCTGTCATTCCGGTATATTTTGTAGTCGTTCATGTATAATTTGTCAGTGGGTTTTAAGTGAGTCTCATTTATTAATACGATGTCTAAGTCCATTGTAACGATCGTTTGTCTGAGTTCATCAATGTTATTTTTTATTCCATTTGAATTGAAAAACATTATTTTTATACCATACTTGTCAATTATGGGCATTTAGTAAGAAAGTTTAAAATTGTAGTATATTTTTCATTGTATGTCATGTTAGTATTTATAGTCTTTGTAAGTGCATAAAGTTCCCTGAAAATTTTTATTACCTCAGGATCTGAAAAAAGCAACTTGATTTGTCTTATTGCAGCAAAAATGCCCTCGGTGGAGTTAAAATCAGGATCTTGATTCGATGAAGTTGATGGTATACTTCTTTGTTCAGGAATAGCTTGGAATTTTGGTAGTTCCATCTGGACAGTGTGTCTGGCATCTCTCGGCTTCAGCGTTTCAGAATAGCTTCTTGTCATAGGTTTAGGTTCAAGGGCTGCATGAATCTGTTGTTTTTTAGCCTTGTAATTCAGTAAGGATGTACACTTTGAATAGTTTGCTGGGTGATAGTCTTTACAGTTAACGCACTGGGGCTTTTCTTCTGATAATTTTTGGCAGCAGCCAGGAGAATGTGCTTTTGTACATTTAATGCATCTATATTTCATATCACACGAGTAAGACGTATGTCCAAAACTTAAACATTTATGACATTGTAGGATTTTGAAATTTGGCTTATACATTTCCCATTTAATAATGTGACCATTTAAGTTCGTTATTTCTTTTACTTTTGACATGTCTTGCGATTTGTCAAGCATAATTATATAAATTGGTAGATTATGTTTTTGTCCATCAGAATAGGTTTTCTTTAATTGTATGACCTTTTGCACAAGAATACGTCGTACACTCAGTAATTCAAATACCTCTAACTCAGTAATTGCTGGATGTAAGCCTGTTAGTGTGATTTTCTTTGTTGTTTCTCCAGTGGAATACGTATAAAATTGGTAACTGCAATCTCTTAATGTACTCTTTATCTTGTTATGATCTACTAGTGTCTTAGTATATATTTTATGGGTATGCGTTTTAATATATTGTATGGTAAAATTAACTTTCGTAACATCTCGGATGTAGTTTATGGCCCTGAGATCTAAGTTATGTTTTACTATTATCGGTGGTACCTTTACTTCTATAGGTTTCGTGTCATTATTCCCTTGTATGATTTCCATTGTTTCTTGCTTTTGGCCACGCTTTCTTGACTTAACCTTTGTAAATTCTTCTAGTTCGAGGTCGGTATCCATATCACTTCGGTCAGTAAGTGACTGGTACCTGTTTTCTTTTTTATTCTTTTTACTTCGTACCATTGTTTGTTTGTTACTTTTGATTTCAAGCCTTTTGACAGATTTCCTAGGCTTATGCCTAGGAAACTCTGTGTTGGGGACACCCACCTGACTATAGATTTTCTTTATCTTCTTGTAATAATACTTAAGAAATATTCTTCAAAATAAACTAGCTTCTAATAACTTTAAATTTCACTACACTCTTGCACTTCCGGGTCGTATACTTCAGCTCTCTTCCCAAATCAAGTCAGTATCAGCTCTCGAGTGTGCTCAATCGAGTCTCTTTCTTACGCGCCCGAAGAAACGGCTGTTGGGGTCGACGTCTCGTAGTCGAACTGGCAGTATTTCGAAGCGTGCGCCATAGCCATCTCGATATGTCTAAAACTGCAAGTTATACAATTATAATTGTTTAATATAAATATAATTGTTTGCAATTACAAGATACGCCAGTGGTCGAGATCGTTAAATCGTTCGATTGCATAGGTAGGCGGTAGTTGTTGCGTCGGGTTTCGAGTTCGAATCCCCGAGCGGGGTCAGTTTCTATATTTCATTTTTTTATAATGTATAAATTTATACATCGATTGTTGCAATGATTTTTATAATCACTTTTAATGTTATGCCATCTATTTTATGCGCAATTTCGATATATACTTGTTAAATACTACTTGAAATATAATGACAAATTTAGATAAATATTATAGAATTTAACGCTTTTAATTACAATTAAGGACGGCGCCGATGGAAAAATATCAATTTGGTAAATAAAGATTTTGGAAAAAAAAAAATTTTTTTGGTCAAAAAATTTTGGGAAAAAAATTTTTGTTCCAAAAAATTTTGGGAAAAAAATTTTGGGAAGAAAATTTTGGGAAAAAAATTTTTGGGAAAAAAATTTTTGGTCAAAAAAATTTTTAGGAAAAAATTTTTGGAAAAAAATTTTTGGGAAAAAATTTTTGGACAAAAAATTTTTGGTCAAAAAAATGTTGGTCAAAAAAATTTTGGTTAAAAAAATTTTTAGAAAAAAAATTTTTGGGAAAAAAATATTAGGTCAAAAAAATTTTTGGAAAAAAAAAAAAATTTTTGGGAAAAAAATTTTTGGGAAAAAAAATTTTGGGAAAAAAATTTTGGGAAAAAATTTTTGGGAAAAAAATTTTTGGTCAAAAAAATTTTTGGGACAAAATTTTCGGACAAAAAATTTTGGTCAAAAAAAATTTTGGTCAAAAAAATTTGGGTGAAAAAATTTTGGGAAAAAAATTTTTGGTCAAAAAAATTTTGGGAAAAAAATTTTGGGAAAAAAAATTTTGGGAAAAAAATTTTGGGAAAAAAATGTTTGGGAAAAAAAATTTGGGAAAAAAATTTTTAGGAAAAAAATTTTGGTTAAAAAAATTTTGGTCAAAAAAATCAGGGAAAAAATTTTTGGTTGAAAAAATTTTGGTCAAAAAAATTTTTGGGAAAAAAAATTTGGGAAAAAAATTTTTGGGAAAAAAATTTTTGGTCAAAAAAAATTTGATCAAAAAAATTTTGGTCAAAAAAAATTTTAGTCAAAAAAAATCTGGGAAAAAAATTTTGGTCCAAAAAATTTTGGGAATAAAATTTTTGGTCCAAAAAATTTACGGAAAAAAATTTTTGAGAAAAAAATTTTTGGTCAAAAAAATTTTTGGGAAAAAAATTTTTGGGAAAAAAATTTTGGGAAAAAAATTTTAGGGAAAAAAATTTTTGGTCAAAAAAATTTTTGGGAAAAAAATTTTTGGGAAAAAAATTTCGGGAAAAAAATTTTTGGGAAAAAAATTTTGGGAAAAAAATTTTTGGTCAAAAAAATTTTGGAAAAAAAATTTTTGGGAAAAAAAATTTTGGGAAAAAATTTTTGGGGAAAAAAATTTGTGAAAAAAATTTTTGGGAAAAAAATTTCGGGAAAAAAATATTTGGGAAAAAAATTTTTGGGAAATAAATTTTGGGAAAAAATTTTTGGGAAAAAAATTTTTGGTCAAAAAAATTTTTGGGACAAAATTTTTGGACAAAAAAATTTTGGTCAAAAAAATTTTTGGGAAAAAAATTTTAGTTCAAGAAAATTTTTGGAAAAAAAATTTTTGGTCAAAAAAATTTTGGGAAAAAAATTTTTGGAAAAAAAATTTTAGTTCAAGAAAATTTTTGGAAAAAAAATTTTTGGTCAAAAAATTCTTGGAAATAAATTTTTGGGAAAAAAATTTTGGGAAAAAAATTTTTGGGAAAAAAAATTTGGGAAAAAATTTTTGGGAAAAAAATTTTAGATCAAAAAAATTTTGGTCAAAAAAGTTTTGGTCCAAAAAATTTTAGTCAAAAAATTTTTGGAAAAAAAATTTTTGGTCCAAAAAATACATACACACACACACACATACATCCATTTTTTCTAAGGTATGCCAAAATGTTCAGAAGGTTTTGAAACGTAAAGATATATAAAAATTTTCATTTTCGTTTTTTTTTTGCGATTACTATAACTTGCCCTACGGGAAAAGTTAAAAAATTATAAATTATAAATTTAATATATTAGATGAATAAATATTCATACGTAGATTTGCATTTATATGTATATATATATATATATATATATAATAATATATATATATATATATATATATATATATATATATATATATAAAATAATATAGGTTTAGTTATTATTTTTGTGAAATATTTGTTGTAAAAACTTTTTAGTTGGAACTGTCAAAAAAAATGGCGCGTAATTCAAATTCATAATTCATTATAAAATATTATGTAACTCATGCATTTAAGTTAATATTTATATACATATATCGATTTAAATATACAAAATTATTTTATTTTTGTTTATATTTAATATTTTTAATATTAAATTCTTGCATGCACAAGGTGTCATCTTGCGGTAAACGCCAACATGATAAAAATTAAAGGTATTTATAAAATATTAAATAAATGAATTAATGTATAAATTTAATATATATATATATATATATATATATATATTAATATTAAATATGTTTCATTTAATTTAATATATGTGTTATTAATTTGTTTTAGTTGTAAAACCTGTCAACACTCAACTGTCAAACAAACAAAAAAATGGCGGAAACAAAATTATAACAGAAATTAGTTTATAAATTTGTAAATCATTAAACGTAATGTTCGATTGGGCAATATTTTGTTACATACGGTATTATAAATTAATTTTGCATTAATAACTAACATAATAAATACATTTGTGCAATGGCAAAGATTTTTTTTGACATTTCATTCAAAGTGTAAAATTCAACAAAATTAATGTAAAATAGTGTTATTTCACTTGACAATATTAAAACTAGATATATTTGCGTGTACGTGTACATAAAAACCATTTGTGCACAAAATCGTATAAAATAAAAAATTATAATGTTTTTTTGTTTAAAAAACTTTAACCTAACCTGCATGTACTTGTCACCAAGTAAGTTGAAATTCGACAAAACTAATATAAATTTTTGTTATTTTGCTTAACAAAATCAACTACACGTGTTAATAATAATTAATATTTAATAATTAAACTGTTTGTGCAAATTAAATGTGATTTATATTGTTTTTCATTTCAGGCTTCGACCTAACCTATGTGACAATTAAAATTCGACCAATTAATATAAATGCTCACACAATATTAAAACCAAATTCATGAGAGCAAAAAGTAATTGTGTGTAAAATTATAAGCTATTTGTAACCTTCAATTAGCACCCATAGTTTTTTTTACATTTTTGTACAAAAAATCTTGAAAATAGAAAAATATTTTACTTACAATGGCTACGTTGAGTGAAGTACAAATCGCTAATAAATTAAAAACCAAAGATGCAGCCTTCAGATTGAAGCATGGTTCTCCAAAAGTCCAACAAATAATTAGAACTGTAAGAACTGAAAAAACAGACTCTGTTCATTTATCATTTGTATCTATTATATTATTTGTATCTTTTTTGCAGAGATGTAAAATCCGGTTAATGAAAATGAGACAGAAGTCTTTCGACAGTGGCAGGAACTTAACATGCGAGGAACTAAAAGTATAAAATAAACATACATAGTTATTTATTATTAATCAATTTTTGTTAATGATGATTGTTTTTGTAATGATGTGTGTTTATTGTAGGATACTCTAAACGATATACTCATTGATGAATTGGCACAATTAGAAAGCGATTTGAAGACTGAGGATGAAATTTTGCAAGAATTGTCTCTACTGGATAATACAACGTAATAATAAGTTGAAATAATATAAATACAATTATATTAGACTGAAAAGAAAACTAGCGGGCCTTAAGGCAAATTGCTGGAACCTCCCGTGTACCAAAAATTATTTTTTTTAAAAAGATTAACATTTTTGGAAAAAATTTACTCTGAAAAATTAGATTTTTGAGAAACTCTAAATTGTTGACAAAAGACTTTTTGAACAAATGTGCATTTTGGAATATTTTGGAAATTCTGAACTTTTTTTCAAAGCAATCATACTGCTTTAACTGCACAAAGACGAAATATCGAAGCGCGTAAGCGCCGCGTCTAACGCGTAAACATTGATGCGGAACCCATAGGAATGTAAACAAAATTTATACTTATTATTAAAATCTCTATAAAATATCTGATAATTTGATATGCATATGTCTAATGATCATTTTTGACCCACAAATGGCATTTTTTACACTTTTTTTTATTAGATCTCCGAAATTGCTAGACCTGCCTTTCCAAAAATTTGAACAGTTCTTCATCTTGTTAATACATGTAAAATGTTTTTTGAATTATTCAAATCGGACGCTCCGTTCTCTTAAAAACTGAGTTACCGTTTTCGGCACTTTTTGCCCCGTATCTTTGGAACGGCTGGACCTGCCTTCGCCAAAAACTAATCAGCACGTCTCCTTATCAATACGAATCGAATGTTTTTTGAATTATTCAAATCGGACGCTCCGTTCTCTTAAAAACTGAGTTACCGTTTTCGGCACTTTTTGCCCCGTATCTTCGAAACGGCTAGACCTGCCTTCGCCAAAAACTAATCAGCACGTCTCCTTTCCAATACGAATCGAATGTTTTTTGAATTATTCAAATTGCTTCACTTGACATTTTTTGGTCACACTTTTTTGAATTTGCATAAATTACCAAAAAACTCGTTTCAACTTAAATATAATATTATACGTTTTTGAAAATAATATTAAATTCTTAAGTGCATTTTTAGATTTTCAAGTTTTCTAACAAAATTTTGCAAAAAAAATAACCCTATCCAATATAATGGCATCCGTGTTCCCGAAATCGTCGACGAAAATTTGTATCCGCACACACAAACACATACATACATTTTTTCTGAGGCCAAAATGTTCAGAAACCTCTGAAACGTAAATATATATAAAAAATTTTCATTTTCAAGTTAATAAATAAAATGTAAATTTTTATTTCAGAGTTCAAGATAGAGACTTCGATGACTTTTTTGAACATTTGGAAATAGATATGTCTGATTTAGTGACGTGTCCGTGCTGCTTAAAAAATGCAATAGGAAATGATTCTGAAGGATTGATTATATGCAAATGTGGACTACGGTAATATATATATATATATATATATGTAAAGCTTATTCTATTACCTTTCAAATGATACCCCACATGCCATAAAAGATACAATATAAAATTTTTGAAGTAAAACTTCTTTAGACTCTATTATTCCATTATTTATTTACTTTAGGTTACGAAAAGGAAACATAAAAGACTTAGAATCTGAAATTTGGATGAATGTCAACATGCATTCAGCAAATTGCTCCCGCACACCACAATTTATATCAATGCCAAACGATGTTGCTGATGTGCTGATTATTGGCTGCCCGGATTGCAAATTTAGCAAAGTCGTTTATTAATAATTAATAATTGTAATAATAATGTATTTATTTAAAAATGCTGTGCTGTGATTGTAAAATAATTTTGTAAATATTGCATGTTTTATATATATTTTATGCATGTTTTTGTAAATTTGATTTTGTAATAAAGTATTTGAAATAAAAACAAGTGGTGTATGACATCGTGCCTTGAGGCAAATTGCTGGAACTTTCCGTACCGTAATGAAATATTCGAGAAATTTTAAATGTTAATAACAAATACTGTAACTTTCACTATTTTTGCTATCTTGTTTGTTATATCTGAGCAAATCAAATGTAAATCATAAATCAATTCTACATTAACAATTGTCATTTCATTTCAAATTCAATTTGAAAAAAAAATAGTTGCCTAAATTTTGCACAAAATTGAAAATATAGCTCCCGTATAGTCACAGTCTAAACGCATTTGCAAATAATTCTGTGCAACATTTTCACTTATACTGTGCTTAGCTTGGCGGCATTTTCACATTTTTCAATAGTTTTCACAAAATTGGAAAAGTGCCCCGTAGATAAACAGTATAAACGCACTTGGATGAACATTTGTACCAGAGCGGCGCTTAGACTGTGCTTAGCCTGGGTAATTTTTTGAATTTTCAAACCAAAATTACAAAAATATTTTTTAAAAAAAATTAGAAAATAATTTTTTTTTTTAAAAAGCAATTATTTTGTTGAAACAAGCAGAAAGTTCTTTGTATCATTTAAATCGGACGCTTAGTGCTGCCATTTTTTTACATTTAGCTCTGTATCTCCAAAACCGTTGGGCCTACCTTTGCCAAAATCTAATAACCACTTTTCACTCAATTCACCGTCATTACGAACTAATCAGCACATCTCCCTATTAATAGCAATCGAATGTTTTTTTAAACCATTCAAATCGGTTGATCCGTGCGCCCGAGAACGTCGACAGAAATTTTTTTATCCGCACATATTCATTTTTTCTGAAGTATGCCTTAAAAATGTTCAGGAACCTTCAAAACGTCGAGAAATGCAAAAATTTTCATTTTCGATTTTCGGCCCATTACTATAACTACCCTACGAGAAGTTAAAAATACAATAAACCTTAAATTTTCACCCTTTTCTACAAAAATATACAATTATATAATTTTCAATATTTTTTTTATTAAAATCACTATTCTCTCCAACAACTTTTGTCTTCTGTACAAATACATCAAGAAGAGTCTTAGCAAAAACGTTATAAAAAATAGCCAAAAATATTTAATTTAAAAAAAAAACACATTTAAATCGATGTATTTATAATAACCATTGCAGACTGATTTTCTGTTGAAAAAAATTGTTATTTATTTTTGTCTTTAACTTTAATCGTTAAGTACCAAAATAAAATAATTGATAAAATTTAGTTGCCTTCAAATTTTGGTTTTAATCTTATCGCTAAGCATAAAACACTATTGGAGCAAAAATATACAAGGCCAAAATATACATATATAATAAAAAAAAAATATATATATATATATATATATATATATATAATATATATATATATATATATATATTAGGTTGTCAAATATCTCCCTTCCGCTTTTTTGCTCTTGGTTTATAATACAAAAAGGCGGAAGGGAGATATTTGGCAACCTAATATATGTATATATTAACAGAGTCTAGTAATTGGGCATAACATCAATAAAAAAACATGAATTTCTTTCAAAAATTTATTTTAAATCCATACGTTTCGGCTATAATCCTAGCCTTCATTCAGTGGAAACTAAAAATAAAATTAAAAACTAAAACAATTGAATTGGAGTGAAAAGAAAAAATAAAAAGAGTAAATAGTACTTACAATTAGTTGATCTTAGTGTTAATTTGGAAAACTTTAGTAATCCATGGTATTCGGATATGGTAATGCACTACACTATGTATAATAAACATTAACTTGAAATTACACAATATTTTCACAAAATACTAATTTAAAAAATCAAAAATAGATAGTGTGTTGAAGATATAATGGAGAAAAGACTTTTTAAAAAAATATTTTTTCCAAGAATTGTTTTAGTTTTTAATTTTATTTTTAGTTTCCACTGAATGAAGGTTGGGATTATAGCCGAAACGTATGGATTTTACATAAATTTTTGAAAGAAATTCATGTTTTTTTATTGATGTTATGCCCGATTACTAGACTTTGTTAATACATATGTCAATATCAAATTCAGAATGATACAATATATATATATATATATATATATATATATATATATATATATATATATATATAAATATTAGGTTGTCAAATATCTCCCTTCCGCCTTTTTGTATTATAAACCAATAGCAAAAAAGCGGAAGGGAGATATTTGACAACCTAATAATAATATATATATATGAATAAAATATATATATATATATATATATATATATAATGCAATATCATGACAATACTTTTTTTTCTGGTGTTGTGTGGAATTTTCAAAAAACTTTTAAATATAGATTTATATAGAGTTGATAATCAAAACAAAAGCCTTAAAATATTATAGGCCTGTAATGAGGAACAAAGAATAATCCCAAAGTTGTAAATTTTATTCAAAATACTTTTGTTTGTTGTAGAATGTTGTAATTTTGATATTTCATACTTTAATATGTCTACTTCGACAACAAATATTAAAATCAATGAGTTTTTTGAGAAATTTTCGAGATTTTTGCATTTTTGTAAACAAAGTATAGGAAAAACTTCGTAAGGTGGCGGCAAGGATGTCGTAATATTTTAAAAATACTTTTGTTTGTTGTAGAATGTTGTAATTTTGATATTTCATACTTTAATATGTCTACTTTAACAACAAATATTAAAATCAATAAGTTTTTTAAGAAATTTTCGAGATTTTCGCATTTTTGTGAACAAAGTACAGGAAAAACTTCATAAGGTGGCGGCAAGAATGTTGTAATTGTTTAAAAATACTTTTTGTTTGTTGTAGAATGTTGTAATTTTGATATTTCATACTTTAATATGTCTACTTCGACAACAAATATTAAAATCAATGAGTTTTTTAAGAAATTTTCGAAATTTTTGCTTTTTTGTAAACAAAGTACAGGAAAAACTTCGTAAGGTGGCGGCAAAGATGTCGTAATTTTTTAAAAATACTTTTGTTTGTTGTAGAATGTTGTAATTTTGATATTTCATACTTTAATATGTCTACTTCGACAACAAATATTAAAATCAATGATTTTTTAAAAGAAATTTTCGAGATTTTTGCATTTGTTATGAAAAATATACTCGCACGCCGCAAGGTGTAGTAAAACTTATCACATGCCTATAATATTTTATTTAGCTTTCCCATATCAAGGCAAAGTTTTCTAAAAATCCAACAGTTTTTTAACAACTCAAAAACTTTTCAAATAAACAAAATAAAATCAACAAAATAACAAACACGTGATACTAAATTGTTGTAAAAACTCGAACTTTTGTTGAAATTATATTAAAGTGCTATCAATATAAATATATATATATAATAAATCTATATTACATTTACATCACTCGATATTAACTTCTTTACTCACTTTACACAATTTTTTAATATTCAGCCAAACCTTTCGTCTTGTCTCTAGTCTTTATCATCATCGTGGGTGGTTTTGTAAATTAATCAATTCATTAATAATAAAAAATTTGTTGCTATCGTCTCTCAACATCAAATCAATTCGTTACCTAAAGTTCGTCCCTTAGTAAGGTGTATCTGTTCTTCGAGGGTGCCAATTTCTTGAAAGTCGAATCCGGGGGCTGCGTAGCCTTTCTTTGGGCCCCCCCGGCATTTGGGGAATTGTCGGGGGCTATTTCGTTCGTGTCGGGGCCGTAGTGGAACTCCCTGAAAAAAAAGAGAAAAAAATTGGGTAAATACTAAAATCAACAAGTTTTCTCAGAAACTTCCAAGATATTTGCATTTGTTATGCTACAAAGTGTAGTAAAACTTGTCACATGCCTATAATATTTTATTTAGCTTTCCCACATCAACACAAAGTTTGCATTAACTAAAGAATGAATTATACAACAAATTTTGAAATTAGGACTTGTAATGCTAATTTATCTGTTTGTTATAATTTTTTCATTAGCGAAAATCTTGAAAATTTCTGGGGAAATGTCATCGCTTTTAGTATTAACTTCTCGTAGGGTAAGTTATAGCAATGGGCCGAAAATCGAAAATGAAAATTTTTGCATTTCTCGACGTTTTAAAGGTTTCTGAACATTTTTAAGAGGCATACCTCAGAAAAAATGGATGTGAGTGTTTGTCTATTGATAGGGAGATATGCTGATTAGTTTTTGGCAAAGGCAGGTCCAGCCGTTACGGAGATACGGAGCAATGAGTGTAGAAAATACAAATCGAGTTTTTGAGAGAACGGATCAGCCGATTTTAATGATCTAAATAACATTCAATTTGTAATGATTGGGAGAAGAACTCTACTGACGAGCAAATTGAAAATATTGTAAGAAAAAGGAACTCTACTGACAAGCATAATAAAAATGTTAAAAAAAATGGACTCTACTGACGAGCAAATTAAAATACAAAGAGAAAGAAGGGACTCTACTGACGAGCAAATTAAAATATTAGGACAAAAGGGACTCTACTGACGAGCAAATGAAAATATTAGGACAAAAGGGACTCTACTGACGAGCAAATAAAAACACAAGGGAAAAAAGGTACTCTACTGACGAGCAAATGAAAATATTAGGACAAAAGGACACTACTGACGAGCAAATGAAAATATTGAGAGATAAATAATAATAATCACTTTGTTCTCAAGAATGCAAAACTCCCGAAAATTTCTTAAAAAAGTCATTGATTTTAATATTTGTTGTTGAAGTAGACATATTAAAGTATGAAATATCAAAATTACAACATTCTTCGACAAACAAAAGTATTTTTAAAAAATTACAACTTTACCAGTTTATCATATTATATAAGCTTTTCTTTTACTTTCTACCACAGACAACTTCTGGAACTTTTATTAAGGGGTGATTTTTGGAAATTTATATTAAACAAAATACTTTATCAATCATTTCAAAATTTTAGGAATATATTTATACATGTTTTAAGAATGCAAAGTGAAATTTTTGAAGAAAAAAATTAAATATTTTTTAAGTTATCGTCGATCTTCAACGACGCGAAAAAAAGGCCCTTCACTGCTGCAGTGATTTCGGCCTTCTACGTCGATGAAATTTAAAAAAAAATTAAAAAAAAAAAATCTCGTTAAACTAGATAATATTGTCTGTAAAATGAACTACGATAAAGAAAAAAAATCAAAAATGGACAAAACGACGGCGTTTTTTTTTTTTAAAAGTCGAATTTTACCCAAAATTTTGGTCGTTCTTGTGCTGCCAAAATTCGATTATTGATCTGATCAAATAATCGATAGTTCATTTTATGAAGAACTATATATAGAACATGTAAAAAAAAAATTTGCTAGTGACCGGATCATTTGTTTTTGAGTAATCGCTGCAGCAAATTCGAAAAATAGTGTTTTGAGGAAAACGCGTTTAAATATAAAATGATCGTTATACTATATACTGTATATATACTCTTTAAATGGCTGTAACTCAAAAACTATTTAAGATATCGACTTAAAATTTTGGTATGTTATTTTTAAAGGTATAACCTATTGAAATATGGAAAAATTGAAAATTCGGTTTTTTGAAAATTTCACACTAGTTGTGCCCGACTTTTGGGACTTTTATTCATAATATATTATCTTTTATCCCTTACCTGTGCAGTTTTCCATTATAGAGATCTTGCAAGAACTGCTTCAATTTGCCAGGAATGTGCATGTCCTTAAAATCAGGGAATAAGTACATGTGCCTAAAACTATCGATCGCAATCAACGGCAGATCACTCGGCCCTTTGCCCAGATGGTGCAGAGGATGGGCGAATTTCTTACCATCGGCTGTCAGGAAATTCACATTCTCTAAAAGAAAAAAAATAAACATTAACATCTTGAAGAGGTTTAAAATAATGTTTTACATTTACGTTTACACTTACGTTTTTCGTCAAGCAACTCTGTATGCACGATATCATTGAATTGTTTGACACTTTCTAAATCGTCGGGGGAATGGAAAAGGATTAAAAATGGAAGACCCTCCTCTGTCAATTCTTCGGCGTTTTCGAATGTGATCTCTCTGACCAAAGGCACACATTTATCTTGCACCTAAGATAAAAAAAAATATTCTCTATATTCTCTTAAACTATTATTTACTTTGGTAGAGTAATTTTTTTCTTACCCAAACGTGCAGCTCATCCATGTTGGACAAAGATCCCAAATAAGTTTCATCATGTTCATTCGATCTGGACACGTCTGGCCTGAATACTATTATCGGTTTGCCTAAAATGAGAATTAGGTAACTCATAATTAACCATTAATTGGCTAATTTAACTACAATTTTAATGAATATTTTTGCTGAGGTGTCTAAAAAAGTTTTACTTCAAAATGTTTGTAAAGTACCCTTTGGCATGTTGGGTATCGTTTAAAAGATCTCGACGAGTAGAAAACGATTTTCACAAAAAAAATGATTATATCGTAATAAAAAAGTTATATACATAACCATATTTTATAACAAAATGTAACAGTGTGTTTTGTATGTCCGCATTTTTTCGTCCACGTTTTCGGGCGCACGGATCAACCGATTTGAATGGTTCAAAAAACATTCGATCCCTATTGATAGGGAGATGTGCTGATTAGTTTTTAGCAAAGGCAGGTCCAGCCGTTACGGAAATACGGAGCAAAGGGTGCAGAAAATACAAATCGAGTTTTTGAGAGAACGGAGTATCGGATTTGAATGATCTAAAAAACTTTCTGCTTGTATTGACAAAACAATTGCTTTTGAGGATAAAAAATTATTACATTTTTTTTTATTTTCCATAAAATATTTTTGTAATTTTGGATTAAAAATTCAAAAAATTACCCAGGCTAAACACAGTCTAAGCGCCACTCTGGTACAAATGTTTACCCGAGTGCGTTTAGACTGTTTATGTACGGGAGCAATTTTTCAATTTTCCAATTTGGTGAAAACTATTGAAAAATGTGAAAATGCCGCCAAGCCAAGCACAGTATAAATGAAAATGTCGCACAGAATTATTTACAAATGCGTTTAGACTGTGACTGTACGGGAGCACTTTTTCAATTTTGTGCAAATTTTTAGGCAACTATTTTTTTTTTGAAATTGAATTCGAAATGAAATAAGAATTGTTAATGGTTCATTTGTTTTGCTCAGATATAACAAGATAGCAAAAATAATTAACCTTACAGTATTTGTTATTAACGTTTAAAATTTCTCGAATATTTCATAACGGTACGGGAAGTTCCAGCAATTTGCCTTAAGGCACGATGCCATACACCACTAGTTTTGTTTTAACTTATATAGCGAATGCTAAAATGAACTATGTGATTTTGCTATAAAATATACACTTTTTACGAATTAGTAGCTGAGGTGTCTGAAGAAGTTTTACTTCAAAAATTTCATATATGGCATGTGGGGTATCATTTGAAAGGTCTTTTTTAATAGAATGCGAACAATAAAATCAGTTTTCAAAATTTCTAGAGCAATCGACGTTATATTAGAATTTATCGGTCTAATCATTTTTGAAAAATGTATTTGTATCGGTGTTATGTCTCAAATAATTCAACTATTATATAAACCCATATATATACATAAATATATGAATATGAATATATATATATATATATATATATATATATATATGTTGAAAGTATTTAAATTTGATGTTGAAATGTACGATTAAGTTCTTGGAGGGCGTAACATTAAGTAAAAAATATAAATAAAGTAAAGATTTTTTAAAACATCTTTATTTTTTCATACGTTTCGACGTAAAATTCTACGTCATCGTCAGTGGTTCTACAATTTTGAAAAAAAGCAGAAAGTAACGTAAAAAACTAATTATACATAAGCAAAAATAAAAAGAAAGATTTAACTGAAGAGACAGATTAATTATATCTAAACCTTAAATTAAAAAAGAAATTACTGACATTTGGTGCTTGTTTCCAATTATTAATTTTTTACAAGCTGTATATATAATATGTGTAAATGATAATCTAAGAAATTCAAGTAAGTAATGTTTTATGCATTTTTTAATTTAAGGTTCAGATATAATTAGTCTGTATCTTTACTTCATGTTACGCCCTCAAAAAAAATTAATCATGTATATATATATATATATATATATATACATATACACTAAATGTATTCACATGCATTTAAACCAAAATAAATAATAAATTATACATAACTCGAGAAAAAATGAAAAAATTTATAAACTATTTTATGTATTTAATATTTTTTTATCTATAGTAACTTGACTTTATCAAAGTCATTTAAAGTTTAAGTAAAGTATTTATCAATTAGTTAAATATGTATTAGTTATCTTTTCCATTTTTCTCAAGTAATAAAATGTAAAGCAAAAAGCAATTTGCAGTTACCTTCTTCGATGACAGCGTTATCTATAAATAGAGCATGCAAGAGCCAGTCATGAAAAAGAATGTTAATTTATTATTATTATTATTAACCATAATATTTAATATTTACCATCATATTTAATATTTACATAATTAGACGATTGTTCAATTGATGGAAATGAAATAATATAAATATAATGAGAAAATATTCACTTGTTAATTATTACATTATTAAGGTTTGTCCTAGGAAGGTGAAAATTTAGGGCTGCATTATAAAATGAAAATTACTTTTTCAAAAAAAAAAAAAAACAGGTTTTTCAGAATTTCAGAAAATTGTTAATGGAAATAAACTTTGAACAATTTATAATGAATCAGCAAGCTCAAAGTTTGTGTTAGGATGGTAAAAATTTGGGGTTGCAAAAGTGTTTGTTGTAATATTCTTGTTGGTGCATCAATTGAACAATTGTGTTCCACGTATAATATAAATCCTAACTAAAATATAAATAGATTTACAAATACAACAAAGCACCAAATTTTAATTTAATATTTACACCAATTTACACTTTTAAAAATGCAACTATTATTACCCATTACCCAAATTTGGAAAAATCATGCCAATTCAATTACAATTTCCTGATCTATTTATATTTATATATATATATATATAAATATATATATAAATATTTATATATATATTTGTATTAATTACCAGGAGGATGCATATTTTTGCTGACATCTCCAAACCCGACATGGAACTGGCAGTCCTCCTTCAAATTGGTGGCAACACGACGGAATGTGGAATATTCTGGCATGTCCCTTCGGTCAAAATAGCCCACAATGATACGCTAGAAATAAATATTAAAATATAAAAGATCTGTAAGGATCAGAGACTTGGGCTCTAAGAAAAAATGACAAAAATATCTGAGGAAAGAATATAAAGCAGACAGATAAGGTACCAAATAATAAAAAAAGGCCAAAAAAAGAACTCTACTGTAAAGGAAAGAAAACTGGATTGAACCTATTATTAATCTTATAATTCAAAGTTTATATAAAAGTTTTTTATTTACCTTTTTGGTATCCAATGTTTCCAAATCTTTCAATGAATGGAATTCTCTAATCGGGTCCTCCAATTGTTTTTTGACAAACTCCAAAAATGCTTCTGATGTTCTTGCACCTAAATAATAAAAAATTGATATATTTTTATATATGTATATAAATATATATATATATATATATATATATATATATATATATAAATAATATTTCTATAGTTGTCAATTATCGAAATAATTTATAGTTTATAATTACATAAATAATTATTTAAACATATACAAGTTATCTAAATTTCTTAAAATTTTTAAACTTTTCATATTGGATGATTCTGATTAAATTATTCAGAGTCCTTTAAAAGGTTCTATATAAGGGTGGTCCTTAATATGGACATTTTCGAATTTCCTTGCTCCCAAGGGCTCAAATGGTTCCAAATTGATAAAAAACAATTCTCTGAAAGTTTTAGCTCTTAATATTGTCTTTTAGATAGAGCGCAGTTACTAGTATTAAGATAATTAATATTAGTCATCATTTTAAATCATTTTCAAAGTTATTTGAGCATGAATTATAGAGTTAGTTTAATATAGTGATCCAAATGTATCAAAGATAGAATTTTTGGTAATGTAAATTATCTATAATTGTTTTAAAGAAATCTGTCCTTTTGTAACATGTATTAACTAATACAATTTTATGCTATCATTAAAATGATAACACATAGTAAATATTAAGTACAAAAATATTAACTTAATAGCATTTATTTGCTATTTTTGTTTGCTTTAATAATTTTAAACCATAATTTAAAGATTCATAATATGAATTAAAATCACACAGTATTAATTCATAGAAATATTTTGTATTCGTCATTGTAATTAGCATTCGTATATATTAGGTTGTCAAATATCTCCCTTCCGCTTTTTTGCTCTTGGTTTATAATACAAAAGGCGGAAGGGAGATATTTGACAACCTAATATTTCAATTGTAGTTTTAAGTGAAGTCTGCCACTCCAAATACGTTTCTTCTAAACAATGTGTTCAAATTTAAATGAATATCTAAGAAATAAATTGAACCTTGAATCAATTCTATCAAAGATTTATATGGAAATAGCATGAAAAAAATTTCAAAAATTTTGCAGAGCGTCGAATTTTGACACAAATTTTCACTTTTAATTCATTTGTCGCTAAGTTATACCTAAAACATTTTTTTTACATTTTCTAAATTTTTTACATGCTATTTTCATACAAAACTTTGATTGAATTGCGCTCTATCTAAAAGACAATATTAAGAGCTAAAGCTTTCAGAGAATTATTTTTTATCAATTTGGAAGCATTTGAGCCCTTGGGAGCAAGGAAATTTGAAAATGTCCATATTAAGGACCACCCTATTCTATATATTAGGTTGTCAAATATCTCCCTTCCGCTTTTTTGCTATTGGTTTATAATACAAAAAGGCGGAAGGGAGATATTTGACAACCTATTATTTAAAAAACTCTATTTATTGCCTTAGATTTTAAATTAACATATTGATAGTGTTGAAGGTATTATGATATGTTTTACCTCTGTATTCTCTTTTAGTCGGCTGTCCATTCCTGATGACTTTCAGCGTTGGATATTTGGAGATGTGATACCTGGAAGCAACCGAATTCTCCTTGTCACAATCGACTTTACCTAATACTACTTTTCCCTGTTCAGGAAATGCTTCATTTATCTAAAAGAAATAAAAAATACATCAAGATCATTCAAATATCAAATAATCAACTTGGTCAAACACGCTAACCTTGTTCACAAGTTGTTTGTATTAAATAATGACTTAATTAATAAATAATTATTACAGTTTATAAATGACTACAATTATTATTACCTTATCAGCAGCTTCATCAAAAATAGGCTGCAATAAATTACTAAACCTACACCATTCGGCATAAAAATTAATGAACACCAACTCATTGGAAGCTGAAATAGGTAAAAAAGATAAATTATTTGTTAACAGTTATGACAATTACTAGTACCTAATATTTATATATATATATATATATATATATATATATATATATATATATGTATTACCAATCATTTAAAAATTTGGTATTTAATGTGAAAGTGTAACTTTCACAAAACCAAAGTACAATTACATTCCTCAATGTAATTCTTATAACATTTTAGTAAATTTGAGAAAAGGGTTTGTAGTATATTACATATTTATAAAACACGATTTTGATAAAAAAAATCGTATTATAATATTATTTAATAAAACATTGTACAAATATCAGTGGTGGAGATTTTATTTGTGGTGCTGTTAAGGTATGCATTAAAATATTTGTATAATAATAATAAGAAAAATCGATTTTTGAAATGCTCTTTAAATAAATATAAGATAGATTTGTATAAGATAGAATTGTGTAATATTATAATACACACATACACGTATATATATATATATATATATATATATATATATATTTATAATTTAAATTATAAATTTCAGAAAATACGTGCGTTCTAACAAAAACAAATTGAATAAATACTTGTATTGTTAATTAATGTTATTACAATTGCACAATTGCAAAGTCCGAGATTGTTTATCAACAAATAGTGTTTTATCTTAAACGTCTGGCAGTTATTTGTTCAATTGTTATTTAAATGAAATTATTTAAATATTTCTCGTATATATATATATATATATATATAAATGGAAACTAAGATATATTTATTTAAATAACTTTAATAGATCCATACGTTTTGAGACCCAATTTTGACTCTTTTTCAGTGGAAACACAGAAACAGTAAATACGAAACACAAGAAATTATTACTTCACAAACAATCATGTCCCAAAAAATAAACAAATATAATAAAATCGACCATCACATCATAAAAGATGGAATAAGAATAAGAATTTTGATATAAACAATTGAGCTCCATTAATAAGTCGTTATTATATTTTATCCTCTTTTTAACATCCCGTAAGCAAATTGTGAAAACATTGTATAAGTTTAATATAAATTATATTCATTCAAGCAAATGAAAACTGATATTTTTGTTATTCCTAATGTTACACTACAAATAAACTAACCTAACCTTACTCAAAGAGTAACTAAAATTACCTAGAGAGTTTTAAAAAATGAGTGTTAAAATAAAGGAATTATGTGTAGAAAATTGTAGAATCCATGAAGTCAATTATTTGCACAAAAGAAAAAATTAATACGTCCTAGACCTAGCTTTACTTTTGAGCTTACAATGAAACGATTTAGATAATTGTTTGTTATATATCGTTACAAAGCTAATAAAATTTACTATACATCTGTATCAATTTGTTAATAATATTTAGAACAAACTTATTAACAAAAATATTGCTAAACTTGAAACTTCAAAACTGATCTTAGCATGTTATTGCAGAGGTACATTTTTTGGCATTTTATTATTAAAATTTGTTTAGGCATATTATCATTAAAAAGCTAATAAAATTCACTATAAATCTGTATTTATTAATGAATAACATTCAGAACAATATAAATTGAAAAAAAAAATCGTTAAAATTTAAGTTTCAAAATGGAACTTGACTTTCTTTCGCAGTTATTACAAAAATAAGTTTCTGATAGTGCATTTATTTATAGTTAGCATTTTATTTATAAAATTCGTTCAGGCATACTATAATTGTTATATATAGTTAGAATTTACACTCAATTTTTTCCTGATTATACTTAACCATCCATTTATATTGTTAAGCTAAATCCATTACATCTATCGAGTAACTTGTTGAGAAAAACTAACCTAACTTTACTCTAGGAAAGAACTACAAAATTCATCTGGAGAGTTTTGAAAAACGAGGGTTAAAATAAAGCAGTAATGTGCAGAAAATTGTAGAATCCATCATGAAGGCAATTATTTGCACGTAATAAGAAGTTAATACAACTCAAGTTGCACATAGACCTAGCTTTACTTTCTCATCTCAATAAAACTTATCTAGAATTCAAGACAATGAAACGATTTAGATAATCGATCCTTAACCATCGCTTTTGTATTGTTAACTTTACTCTAGGAAAGAGCAACAAAATTTATCTAGAGAGTTTTGAAAAACGAGTGTTAAAATAAAGAAATTATGTGCAGAAAATTTGTAGAATCTATTATGACCTAGCTTTACTTTTGCATCAAAACTTATCTAGAATTTGATACAATACATCGATTCAGATAACATAGTTATCGATTAGATTCTATTAAGATAAATCTTTTAAATTTATTGTAGAGAAAAACTAACCTAACCTTAAATAAGATATTACTCACCCAATGTCATATCTATATTCGCTTGAGTGAGGGGCGTAGCCCCTTTACCTAATATTGAACTACATCCGAATTGAATCTGAAAAACCAACAAAATAATTACTAAACAATAATACATAAGATTAGCAAAATCAATACAAGAAAAACATCCGACATTGGTTGAATTGACATTTGCAAAAACAAATGCAATTTTGTACCGAATAACAGTAACTAGTTTATATTAATTATTTCACTACGGTTATTCGTGTATTTAGTTTTATTATTTCGACCGGCATTAATGTCAAAAACAAATATTGAATTCGTGGCAAATTTCATTTGGTGGACACTTACGAATATAAAATATGTTAAGTAGCACTTTATACACTTTATACTGATCAGCATTTTGACGTTAATTTAAAACGCTACCGCCGTCCTGTTATGATTGATTTAACATTTAAATTGTTTTAAACTAATTTTTATTTTAACATGAATTTGTTTTATGCCGAGAGACTTTTGACAACACTTGTTAGTTGAGACAGGTGTCGAGTCGTGAAGTTGGCGCTGGCGGCGGTGCTGAAAATTTGACAGTTGACGCCATATTGGGAGGTAAATTAACATGGCGCGGATTTCAAATTGAGAATATAAATGTAATAATTAAAATGAAGTAATAAATGTAATTCTTATATTTCGGTTAAGATTTACTGATAAAAAGAAACAGATTATAATAATAGAATTAAACACAGTAAAATACAAAGCTAAAACTTTATTAAGCTTGAAGAAAAAATGGTTATAATAATACAATTTGAACTGACATGGCGCGTATTTCAAAATGAGAATATAAATGTAATAAATAAAGTAATAAATGTAATTCGTATATTTTGGATATCGGTTGAGATTTACTGATAATAGAAAACAGATTATATTAATAGAATTAAACACAGTAAAATACAAAGCCAAAACTTTATTAAGCTTGAGGAAAAAATGCTTATGATAATACAATTAGCTTTAATTGTACAAAACATTCTGGGTTAGAATGAGCTTTCAAATTTAAATTATATATCTTTAATTATATATATATATATATATATATATATATATAAATAAGAAAATTGTGATTAAATTGGCATGATTTTTCCAAATTTGGGTAAAGGGTAATAATAATTGCATTATTAAAAGTGTAAGTATTAAATTAAAATTTAAATTTTTGGTGCTTTGTGGTAAATTGGTGCTTTGTTGTATATATATATATATATATATATATATATATATGAGATTCAGTCTTCAGAGCAATACATCAATTAAAAACTTGTATGAACTTATTATAACATTTTTATTGTTTCCATACGTTTCGACACATTGTTTGTGTCATCTTCAGTGGACTATAGTTTAAAAACAATACAGATTAAAACTATTAATGAAAACTAATTTATAAGAAAGTGATATGGTGTAAAAACTTACATGTAATTGTAGTAATCCAAATTATTTCATAATAATAATTGTTTTACACTTTAAATTGGAGCAATTATATAAATTTTCAGAACGAATTAGTCGACATCAGAGCAAAGAGATTTAAGTTATTAGCAAAAGTTTGTTTAGAAATAAATAAACCACATAAAATTAACAAAAAAGTTATATAACACGGTCAAAATATAAAAATGCCTCCTTTCTACTCATTTTATTTAAAATTTCAATATTCAAGTGTATATAACAATTTTTACTAGATTTTAGTAAATTTTATATAGTTTTCACTAATGCAAACAAATTCTAATATCAACAAGGAAAATTAAAAGTTATTTGAAAAAAAAATTAAAAAAATGTTCTAAATCCATACATTGCATTTGAAGTCCGCTATTCAACTACGAATTTCTCAAAATTTCGATATCCAAGTGCATATAACAATTTTCACTAGATTTCAGTAAATTTTACCTAATTTTCACTAATGTAAACAAATCAAAATGACTGCGAACAAAATTAAAAGTTATTAGAACAAAACTAAAAAAAATGTACAAATCCATTATCCTGCAAGAGAAAAATCAAACTAAAATCCAATAAAACCCACTCAATTTTTTTTAACATTTGTATTGGTAGATAATACTTTTTTATTTTATTTTTAGGCAGTGTATATAATAACATTACACACTATATTTACAATATACTTAATTAGAAATTAAAAATATAATTATCAAATTCATTCAAAGTCAAATTCAATCATCATAAATCGGGGAGGATAAATTTTGAATTGCGAGGATTCAAAATTCATAATTTTATTCGTTGAAATTGTGTAATTATTGTATGTGTAAAAATAATAATGGATAAATGAAAATACAGTGGAACCCTGTTAAGACGATTAAGGTTAATACGATTTCTAGACTAGAAAAGCGTCTTAACAAAGTTTTAGTATGAGTCAGAAATTATTAACAATTATATTTATTTTAATATTTAATACAACAATTTAATTCAATTATTCAAAAAATATTGAAAAAAATAAAAATTAACAACCAAATGAATAAAAATTAAAATTTATTATTTAAGAAAAATATGAAAAATAATTGAATTTTTTTTTTCTAATTTAATATTGAATATATTATAACTTACTAAATGAATAAATAATTAATAAATTAGTAAAAATTGTACTATTTAAACAATTAAATTAACAAAAATAATTGAAAAGCAAATATCATGACTTGACTAGAATAACCTCATGTCCACTTTTCACGTATTTTCACGAAATTTTGAATGATAATAAGGTTCATAGTCAAACTGAGCAGTTTAAAATATTACAGGCCTATGAGAAGTGGTTTAATTATGATAATACATTTGAAAATAATCGCTTTTTTCGCAACTTTAATGATTTTTTATAATTAAACCACTTCTCATAGGCCTATAATATTTTAAACAACTCATTGTAACTATCAACTGAAGACGTGTATGTGTATACAATATAAATTTCATACAAAATTCTTTCCATCAATAATAATAAATAAATAATAATATTATTATTATTTATATTTCAATTATTTAATTTAATTGTGTGCATATTTACAAAGGTGTTTAGTAGTGTATTTATATATTTATATATATAGATTTATATGTATATGTGTATGTGTGTGTATGTATGTGTGTGTGTTTGTGTTGAATTTGTTTTAATTATTTTAGAATAACAATTTGTATATCGACTATAACGTCTAAGACCCTTATAAGTTTATGCATATATAAATATACATATAGATATACACATTATTGTGTATATATATAGGGTGGTCCTTAATATGGATAAAATAATAAAAAATATTCTCTGAAAGTTTTAGCTCTTAAATATTAACTTTAAGATTTAATGCAGTCCAATCAAAGTTTCTTGTTTCTTCTTCTCAAAAAAGTACTTATTTTATAAAATATATCAAATTTTTATTGTATTTTTCTTATTAACTTCCCGTAGGGTGGTTATAGTAATGGGCCGAAAATTTAAAATGAAAATTTTTGCATTTCTCGACATTTTAAAGGTTTCTGAACATTTTACTGGCATACCAAAAAAATGGATGTGTGTATATGGATGGATACAATTTTTGGATGGATGTGTGTTTTCGGGCGTACAGATCAACCGATTTGAATGATTCAAAAAACATTCGATTACTATTGTTAGGGAGATGTGCTGATTAGTTTTTGGTAAAGGCAGGTCCACCCGTTACGGAGATACGGAGCAAAGAGTGCAGAAAATAGAAATCGCGTTTTTGAGAGAGCGTAGTATCGGATTTGAATGATCCAAAAAACATTCAGTTCGTAATGACGGGGAAAAGTGGTTATTAGTTTTTGGCGAAGGTAGGCCCAGCGGTTTCGGAGATACAGAGCTAAATGTGCAAAAAATGGCAGTTTTTGAGAGAACTAAGCGTCCCATTTGAATGATCTAAAAAGCTTTCTGCTTGTTTCAACAAAATAATTGCTTTTGGAAAAAAAATTTTGTTTCTAATTTTTTTTTTCAAAAAAAATTTTTGTAATTTTGGATTAAAAATTCAAAAAATCACCCAGACTAAGCACAGTCTAAGCGCCACTCTGGTACAAATGTTTACCCAAGTGCGTTTAGACTGTTTATATACTGGAGCACTTTTCCAATTTTGTGACTATTGAAAAATGTGAAAATGCCGCCAAGCTAAGCACAGTATAAGTGAAAATGTCGCACAGATTGCAAATGTATTGACATTTTAATTTGTACGTCAGTAGAGTCCCTTTTTGTATTAGAATTTTAATTTGCTCGTCAGTGGAGTTCCCATTTCTATTGATCTTCTCAATTGCCCATCAGTAGAGTCCTTTTTAGTACTGAAATTTTAAATTTGCTCGTCAATAAAGTTCTTTAGTGTATTGATATTTTAATAAGGTCGTCAGTAGAGTTCCTTTTCTAATATACTCGTCGGTAAAATCCCTTTTGTAATGACATTTTAAATTTGCTCATCAGTAGAGTTCCTTTATTTTATTGACACTTTAATTTGCTTGTTAGTAGAGTCCTTTTTTAAATATTTTCGTCAGTAAAGTCTCTATTTGTATTGACATTTCAATATGCTCATCAGTAAAGTCCCTTTTATTTTTTTCATTTTCCATAAAATATTTTTGTGATTTTGGAATAAAAATTCAAAAAATTAAAAAAATTATCCAGGCTAAGCACAGTCTAAGCGCCACTTTGGTACAAATGTTTTCGCAAGTGCGTTTAGACTGTTTATGATCTGGAGCACTTTTACAATTTTGTGAGAAAACTTTTCCAATTCGAACTATTGAAAAATGTGAAAATGCCGCCTAGCTAAGCACAGTATAAGTGTAAATGTCGCACAGAATTATTCGCAAATGCGTTTAGACTGTGACTATACGGGAACACTTTTTCAATTTTGTGTAAATTAGACTATTTTTTTTTGAAATTGAATTCGAAATGAAATGACGATTGTTAATGTTCTGGAGATAAATTCTGGAGATTTATGATTTACATTTGATTTGCAAGAAAATTCATATTAAGGACCATCCTAATGTATATATTATATATACATGTATATGTATAATAGGAAACAGTTATATAGAGAAACAATAAACAATGACAGATTGTTTAGTATAATAACAATTCCAATCGAGACGTCTAATTAATATACAGATATTTGATAGAAAATCAATAAATAAATAATTAATATTTATATAATAATTAGTTCGTTCGTTGGAATTTTCCAATTGGTTATGTACGTATGTATTAGTCTACATAAATATAATATAGTTCATATATAATTTATATTTATATGAATGTAGTATGTGTTTTTAATTTTTTTTAGTTATAAGATAAGACAGCCATCAATAAACAGTGAATTTGGCGATAGGCGCACATTTGCACTACACAAGGGTAAAAGTAATAAAATAAGTAATAATTAAAAATATTAATTTGTAAGGTAAAGGAACACCACTGTCGGGCAAAAGACTATGAACAATAATTATTAAAAATATTAAGGGGCACAACTAGTGTGAAATTTTCAAAAAATCGAATTTTCAAGTTTTCCATATTTCGATAGGTTATTTCTTTAAAAATGACATACCAAAATTTTAAATTGATATCTTAAATAGTTTTTGAGTTACAGCCATTTGAAAAGTATATATATAGTATATAGTATAAGGACAGTTTTATCTTTAATCGCGTTTTTTTCGCAAATTTTCCAAATTTGCTGCAGTGATTACTCAAAAACAAATTATCCGATCACTATCAAATTTTTTTTATATGTTCTATATATAGTTGTCCGCAAAATGACCTTTGATCGGATCAAAAATCGAATTTTGGCAGGCCAAAAACGACCAAAATTTTGGTAAAATTCGACTTTTTTTTAAAAAAACGCCGCCATTTTGTCAATTTTTGATTTTTTTTATCGTAGGTCATTTTACGAGAATATTATCTAGTTTAACGAGAATTTTATTTTTTTTTAAATTTCATCCACGTAGAAGGCCGGAATCACTGCGGTAGTGAAGGGCCGTTGAAGATCGACGATAACTTAAAAAATATTTGATTTTTTTCTTCAAAAATTTTACTATGTATTCTTAAAACATGTGTAAATATATTCCTAAAATTTTGAAACGTTTGATAAAGTAGTATTTTTAATATAAATTCCCAAAAATCACCTTTTTTTGAGGCGGTTACACTAGTGGTGCCCCTTAAATGATATATATGTCTCTCTTTCATACACATACTATTTTTTCCAAATGTACTCGCTCTTTCTCTTTCACACTTCATACTTTCACGCTGTTCTTTCTCTCTCTCACACTCTCAACTGATCAGAGACATGGACTTACAATGATGGCACACATTGGTGTCGAAAATTATAAATAATTTTACCAATTTTACCAATTTTATCAATTTTATCAATTTTACCCATGTGTAGCAAATGTGCTAGTATCCGAAAAGTATATCCGCTATATGTCTTTTTTTTTCAATAACACGTTTTCGTTAATTAATTAATTAATCATTACATAAGATATTTTTCGTATTTTCGTATTTACAATGTTTTTATTTTCGCTAAAATCTCATCCTATCCTTTTATGAATTTAATTTAATAATTGTGATCCTTCTACTTTTTGATTGTTTGCCGCAGGATTAAAAAAAAAGGAAAATTGTGAACGTTTCGGATACCATAAAGTCCATCTTCAGAAGGAGTGGAAACGTAATTATATAATTTAATCTGAACGTAATAAAAGATTTCGTATATAATAAAAAAATGCTTGCCTTGCAATAAATTTTGTGTGTTTTTTTTATCTGAAGATGATCATAATACTATCCGAAACGTGTACTTTTGTTTAAACCTTCCAAAAGTCGATTTTTGCAGGTATTAAATAAAAAAATAGTGAAAATCAAGTCAAATATCCCGAATAAACTTAAATTTAAACAAAATTTATATAAATTTTGGGATAAAAATACATAACCCAGATACGTAACATAATTATGTTTGTTACGTAAATACAACGCAACTTGTGGATACAAATTTTTTTGTCGACTATTTCGGGCGCACGGATCAACCAATTTGAATGCTTTAAAAAACATTCGATTCTTATCGATAGGGAGATGTGCTGATTAGTTTTTGGCAAAGGCAGGTCCAGCCGTTACGGAGACACGGAGCAAAGAGTGCAGAAAATACAAATCGAGTTTTTGAGAAAACGGAGTATCGGATTTGTATGAATCAGAAAATATTCAATTTGTAATTATTGGGAGAAGAGGTAATTAGTTTTTGGCAAAGGTAGGCCCAGTCGTTTCGGAGATACCGAGCTAAATGTTAAAAAAATGCAGTTTTTGAGAAAACTAAAGGTCCGATTTAAATGATTCAAAGAACTTTCTGTTTGTTTCAACAAAATAATTACTTTCGGAAAAAAAATTTTTGTTTCTAATTTTTTTTTCAAAGAATATTTTTGTAATTTTGGATTTAAAATTTAAAAAATGACCCAGTCTAAGCGCCACTCTGGTACAAATGTTTACCCAAGTGCGTTTAGAATGTTTATGTACTAGAACGCTTTTTCAATTTTGTGAAAACTTTGTGAAAAATGTGAAAATGCCGCCAAGCTAAGCACAGTATAAGTGAAAATGTCGCACAGAATTATTTGCAAATGCGTTTAGACTGTGACTATACGGGAGCACTTTTTCAATTTTGTGCAAATTAGGCAATTATTTTTTTTTGAAAATGAATTCGAAATGAAATGACGATTGTTAATGTTCTGGAGATAAATTGATTGATTTATGATTTACATTTGAATTGAACTTCTTAGGTTGGCGATGTATAAATTAGTAAAATAGAATTTTATTTTTGAAGCAAAACTTCTTAAGTCGCGATGTCATATAGAGTTTGTTTTGATTGAACGTAAAAGAGACAACAATATATAGTGAGAAAATGAGAGAGAGAAATATGAAACACTAGTGCGAAAAAGAGCGCGATATACCTGACAGTGTAGAGTGACAGAGTAAGATATATGTGTACGATGTTGTAACCTCCAAAATTAAGCAACTACCTTTTTAAATGTAAATTTTTGATAAAAGGACAAGAGATACCAATTTTTGTTGTTAATAAAAATTGTAGATAATTTAATTGGCTATAAATTTGCTGAATATTGCAAAATGGTGGGACATTTCGTTTTGAAGTTATAAATAAATAAATAAAAATCGAGCTGGTCCAAAAGTGTGAAGCAAGATATACTGATGCAACCTAAAAAATTTAACAACAACCTGTTTCATTGCAAATTTTGGGTAAAAGAATAAGAGATACAAAATTTTGTTATTAATAAAAGTTGTAGATAATTTAATTGGCTATAAATTTGCTGGATATTGCAAAACAATCGGACAATTTGTTTAGAAGTTATAAACAAATAAAAATCGAACCGGTCCAAAAATATAAAACGAGATATATTAAAATGTAGCCTCCTCAATTTAACAACAATCATTTTAGTTCTTATAAATGCCGCCAAGCTAAGCACAGTATAAGTGAAAATGTCGCACAGAATTATTTGCAAATGCGTTTAGACTGTGACTATGCGGGAGCACTTTTTCAATTTTGTGTAAATTAGGCAACTATTTGTTTTTTTGAAATTGAATTCGAAATGAAATGACGATTCTTAATGGAGATAAATTGATTTATTTATGATTTACATTTGATTTGTTCAGATATAACAAGATAGCAGAAATAATGAAAGCTTCAGTATTATTTATTAACGTTTAAAATTTCTCGAATATTTCGTTACGGTACGAGAAGTTCCAGCAATTTGCCTTAAGGCACGATGCCATACACCACTAGTTATTTAACAAACAAAAACAAATCATTTCGCTTCATTATTTATATTAAATTTCAATGTTTCGTAACATTAACGCAAAACAATACATAACTATTAGACGTAACAAGAGTTGCGTTGATTTTACATACGTAATATTTGCATTATAAATGTTCTGTACGTGTTACGTAAATGTTACAAGTAAAAAAACAAATTTAGACGTAACTTAATTATTTTACTCTAAGATAAAAGAGCTCTCTTATTCTAATCCTGCGGCAAACGTAATAATAATAATAATAATAATAACTACAAATCATCCTTCACCCTTCACCATCGTGTCTTCACGCTTCATCGCCTATTATTTATTATTAATTATTAATAATTTATTTATTTATTTATTTATTATTAATTTATTTATAATCTAATGAATTATTTACTTTAGAATAATTTTTGCGTTTAACGCTATACACCTAGTTCTTTTTCCATATTCGTTTGACACAGACAGACAGACAGACATCTTACACTTATTTAATTATTTATTTTGAATATATGTGGTTGGGGGATGAAAGCCGACAGATAAGGGATGAATTTGTATGAAAAATTAAATACATGTATATACTAATGTGTATTTTTCATACACATCCCCCCCTTCTGTCGTGCATTTTTATATTTTATACATACAAGTCCGTGAATAAATTTTAGTAATAATAATAATAATTATGAAAAACCTTAGAAAAACATTTTCCTTTACAAAGTTTTAATTATTTATTGGTGTCGATTCACGTTTTAAAACTCACATGAAGAATCACTAGAAATATTTATCGATGTTTCGTCTCCTAATATTAATAGATCGATTCTAGATCAAATTGTTTTTTTCAAATTTTTCGTACGTATAATATTTATATTTATATATATAATTTTATTACTAATTTAATATTAAATAATTTTATATCTAGGCATATAAAAAAATTATAAAGAGGTGCGTTTCAATTTTTGTCAATTGCTAATGACAATAATTGGGGCTTATATATATATATTTAGTCACAAAGTAATAATCGATATATATATATATATATATATATATATATATATATATATATTGTAGAGTTTCGAACAAGAATCCAAAAAGTAATAGAAAACAAAAAAACAGTTTTTTAATAAACTATTTCTTTATTTATTTATTTATTTACTGTCTACGTTTCGGAACTAGGTACGTTCCATCTTCAGGACATCTTTCAAGAAACAATACTTGATAAGATTTAAGCAAACAATATGTTTAAGAAAAGAAAATGGATTTTTTAATTATTAAAATGTACAGAAATATGATAATATGATCAAAATGAAAATGAGTGGTTTATATAACAGTATATTAAAAATGTTAAAAAAATTTGAAAGTTTTGGAAAGTTTTAAGAAAAATTTAATGGAAAAATTTGACATTAATTACCTGTATGATTGAATATACTTTAGCACGTTTTCACTAATCAAGATTTTATTTATTTTATTTAATATACAAGATTTTATTTATTTAATTTAATTTATTTTATTTAAAAGAAATTTTGATTGACAAAATTTATCTATTCGTCTGAAAAGTAACTCATAAATTCATTTTTTGATAAAATCTTTTTGAGTGAAAAAGTGCTAACGTATATCTAATCACACAGGTAATTAATTCAATTTTTTCATTTCCAAAACTTTCAAATTTTTTTATCATTTTTAATATCCTGTTATATAATTCACTCATTTATTTTTTATCATTTTCATTTTGATCATATTATCATATTTCTATACATTATTTTTTCAACTATTTCATTAATTA
This sequence comes from Ctenocephalides felis, assembly GCF_003426905.1. Taxonomy (NCBI): domain Eukaryota; kingdom Metazoa; phylum Arthropoda; class Insecta; order Siphonaptera; family Pulicidae; genus Ctenocephalides; species Ctenocephalides felis. Next base: position 59,598,831 of record NW_020539725.1, on the reverse strand, counting down.
AAAAATCCATCTTCTGCTTTTCTTAAACATATTGTTTGCTTAAATCTTATCAAGATCATGTTTCTTGACAGATGTCCTGAAGATGGAACGTACCTAGTTCCGAAACGTCGACAGTAAATAAATAAATAAAGAAATAGTTTATTAAAAAACTTTTTTTTTTGTTTTTTATTACTTTTTGGATTCTTGTTCGAAACTTTACAAAATATTCACAAATCTAAGACTTTACCATATATATATATATATATATATATATATATATATATATATATATATATATCGTATGCATTGACAAATCCATACCAAAATATTTATCAGAGCAATCCAATTTGCAGAAGTTTATCTTATTTGTGTAGTACGGAACCTTTTACAACATATCTTTTTTTCAAATTTTAAGTGTATGAATTGTATTAGAACAATTTCTTGTATACAACTTTGCCTCCGCCGTTTTTGTTCCAAATTTTAGTGCATTTTGTATGAAACTAGTGTGTAAAAACGGCGGGATCAAAGTTGTACAAGTGCAAAAAAATTTATTGTGTATAAATTTATTATTTGTGTCTTAAGGGGGTACTCTAGTGCAGAAATTCAAAAAAATAGATTTTTTTAAATTCATATTTTCAAAGTTTAACTATCTAAGAATATGGGTACGAGAAGGTTTATGAAAATTTGAATTATTTTCGGAGATATAGGCATTTTACTGACTCGGTCTCCATACTGGTTTGGCTACACGCAAAACTTTAAATGCGTTTTTCTCAGAACAGACTTTTTCAGTACTGTTGACACGATTTCTCGAGTATTAATCGACCGATTCACTTGAAATGTTCAGAGAGTCTTGTTTATAGACCTATCTATAGCCTGAACTAGCATAATCCGCAAATTCCAATTATTACTATTTTTAAAAAAATCGAGAAACTCAAAAAACAGTAAAAAACACTTTTTTTCAAACAGTCGCCAATTTGTAAAATAATTTTTTTTTTACTCATGGCTAGTTCGGGCGATTGGGACATTATTGTAGATTAATAATATTTTTATTTTTGGTATATCCGATGGCTAGGAGGTCTGAAATCATGTCAAGACTGAGGTGCCAATTTTTTGAGACCACCCACTTCATCAGCTGCCAGTTTTTACAATTTTAAACTTTATTTTTTAATTTTTGTTTTGTATTTTAATAATATTAATAAACAAGTGGTAAGCAAATGTATAGTAAAACATTCTTTTACGACGCTTTAAAAATGACCTAAAATTCATCGCTCTACACTAGAATACGCCCTTAAGTTGCAATAAAATTATTTATTCCCTTCTTATGATATTTTATCAACTTTCTGCAAATCTAGTGCTCATATTCCGGGAAATCAGTCGAAAGTGCTCCACTTACCACCAAAACACTGCCACATCCATTACCAGCCAAAGAAGCAACCGAAGAGGCAACATCGGTCTCATCAGACGAAACAATTCCAAAATCCTGGCTCATAAATTTGTTCTGTTTAAGGGCATCATCCTTCTTACTTTGGGCGTAGGTTAAAGGATCCGAATGGGACTTCAATTCGCCGTTGACACCGATGACATGACTCGGATAAATGGGTTCGACTTTGGGCTGAAATCTCCTAAACTTACCATCACTGGAATCGCTGCTCTCCGATAAAAAACTCCGGCCAAACAAATTTTTCTTAGGCTTCGGTATCAAGTTGGTGGTATCTACGAAATCCTCATACTGGCCATCGGTGTCTTCAAAATCCGACGACAAATAGTCCTTAGTCTTGATTTTCGAGTACGTATCCTGCGTCAACGTATAATCTTCATCGCTCGAATACTTTTGCATTTTGTACGAATCCGAACCTTCTTCTGACGTGGTTGTCAGAGTTTTCTGGTCAGATTCCTCCTTGGTTTTTCTGGTGACTTGAAGGACTGTAGTAGGCGTCGGAGAATCTTCATCGTCGGAGGATGGTGTCGTGGATGCATTGGTGACAGCCGGTGGTGGTACTGCCAAATTGGTGGTCAAATTGGCACCAGAAGTGGCGATTTTGAGGTCGTTACTATTGTCCCATGGCGCTGAGCGACGACGTCGAGCTTGAATGAGACGAAATGAACTGCGCGTTGGTTAATCAATTTAAAATGGATACAGGGCGGGTGATGGAAAAAATGATAAAAAATAAGGTGACCAGTATAGAAAGTGTATAAAATTTCCAGTTTGATTGTATTGACAAACTAATGGGGTTTATTGTTTTTATAATACATCATTGTATATAACATTCAAATAAAACATTCTTATGCACTTAAAGTATTATTTTTTTTGATTCTCTATTTGCCGGGTCAGCTAGTATCTTATATTTTTCGATCTATATGTTCTATTCAATTTTCTTCATATTTAATTTGAGAAAATTAGCATCTGTTAGTTTTCTTAATTTTTGTTAATTTAATTACTAATTTTCGAAAAACCGGGACGTCCTGGACAAAAAATCTAAATCAAGGACAAATATTGCCTTAAAAAAAAACTGGGATACAAGTGGAAATCCGGGACTGTCCCGGCCAATCCAGGACGTATGGTCACTAGGGTTTGTCGGTTTTGAAAAACTGGTTTTAAAAACCGGTTTTCTGGTGAAAATTATGGAATTTGAAAAATTAGTGAAAAAAGTCGGTTTTCGCTGTATAAATGGAAAATCACAAATGTAGCCAATTATAAAAGATAGATGAAAGCGTTTTGATTCTTGAAATCATATTGGTTCAATAGCATTTGGAATCTTATCAGTCTGCAATGGTTACCAGAAAGGTTTTGTATATATTAATTTAGATTTTTATACCAGCGTATATATTAATTTAAATCAGAGTGACTTCTTCTTGAAGAAGTAACTTACTCTACTTAAACTTAAAAAAAAAGAGTTTTAAACCCTAGAAGTCACAAATTAGAAAACAAAAAACTTAGAATTATTATATCAGGCTTTAAAAACAATTAGGCATAATTTAATCGCAAGTATGAGAGTATTTTCTATTTCAGGAAATTTTGTGAGTAAACAAAGGACACGTCTAAGTAGCAATTCGATAGACATTTTCAGTTTTTTTAAATCATATTTTATTAAACCAAAAACAATTAGAATGTTTAAAATAAAGTAATTAAAATTGCTCGGAACAGACAATATGCCAGTTTAGCTTAATTGTTTTTAAAACGAAAATTGATATTAACAAGTATGTATCAACATGTATCTAATATTTATTATTATTTTTTTAATTTAATGATTTTTTTTATTTAAAAATGTATTATTATTATTTATTCGAAAACTTTCCTTTCACTATCATAAAAATATTTTCATTTTTATATGTGAAAATGATGCATGAATAACAAATAATTATTTTCAAAGTTATTTAATCAAGATAAACTATTACGATAACTTTTTAATCCCGGACCTTCATATATTACTATCAATTCTTCGATGAATTCTGGAAAATTTTAACTGGGAAAATGTTATTCGACAAAATGTCCCTTGATCGATACCAAATTTAGGTTCTGAATATAAATAACGTAAATAAAATAACCTAGAAAATGTTTTATAAATACCAATGAGTATATAATTATACAAATGAGATCATTCCGAGCGCCGTGTTTGAGAAAAATATGCCAAAAAGTGCATTTTCATATTAACATTTCAAAAAAGTTGATATTGTTGAGTTTGTAGTAACACTTGCGGCTCTATTACATGATTTTACTGAATTGCAAATTTATAGCTGTTTTTGTAAGAAACATATATAATTTTATATTTTTATAATTTAGTACACATATTAAGAAATAACATACTAAAATTTTGTAACTCCAGTATAACGTTTTATATTTAACTTTCCGTAGGGCAAGTTATAGTAATCGCAAAAAAATCGAAAATGAAAATTTTTATATATCTTTACGTTTCAGAGGTTTCTGAACATTTTGGCATACCTTAGAAAAAATGGATGTATGTGTGTGTGTGTGTGTGTGTGTATGTGTGTGTGTATGTATGTATGTATGTGTGTGTATGTATGTGCGGATACAAATTTTCGTCGACGATTTCGGGAACACGGATCAACCTATTTGAATAATTCAAAAAACATTCGATCCGTATTGATAAGGAGACGTGCTGATTAGTTTTTGGCAAAGGCAGGTCAAGCCGTTCCGAAGATACGGAGCAAAAAGTTCCGAAAACGGTAACTCAGTTTTTAAGAGAACGGAGCGTCCGATTTGAATAATTCAAAAAACATTTTATTTGTATTGACGAGATGAAGAATCGATACAACTTTCATGAAGGTAGGTCCAGCGGTTTCGGAGATATAGAGGAAAAAGTAAACAAATGAGCCATTTGGCGGTCAAAAATAATCATTAGACATATGCACATCAAATTATCAGACATTTTATAGAGATTTTAACAATAAGTATACATTTTGTTAACATTCCTATCGGTTCCGTACCAATGCTTATGCGTTAGACAGCGACGCGGCGCTTACGCGCTTTATATTTTGTCCCTATGTAGTTAAAGCAGTACGATTGCTTTGAAAAAAAAGTTCAGATCTTCCACAATATGTCAAAATAAAGAAAAAAAATTTTTTTTTCAAAAAAAAAAAAAATTTTAAAAAAAAAAAATTTTTTTTTAAAAAATTTTTTTTTTCAAGAAAAACTAATTTTTTGTCCAATTTATAGTTTCTCAAAAATCTTATTTTTTAAAAGTAATTTTTTTTTCAAAAATGTTAATCGTTTTAAGAAAAAATAATAATTTTTGGTACGGGAAGTTCCAGCAATTTGCCTTAAGGCACGATGCCCTAATTGCCTTAAGACAGAATTCCACTTACAGCTAGTTTTAAATATTTTTCAAAATGCTCATCAAACCGTGGACTTGCAACTATTGGAAACTACATATGCAAGAGTGCATTTGTTTACAAAATTGCACATTTATAGCTTTTTTTTGTTAGAAACATATGTGATTTTAAATTTTTATAATTGAGAACATATGTTAGGTAATATCATACTGAAATTTTATAGCTCTAGTATAATATTGTATATTTTTAAAACATTTTTCATATCATATCCAACCGTCGATTCGCAACTAATAAAAATAGAGTATGTAAGTGTGCATTGCAATTTTGTAGTTTCTTCTGTTAGAAACATATTTGATTTTATATTTTTATAATTCAGTACACATATTAAGAAATAACATACTGTAATATCATAACTGTATTACAATGCTTTATATTTTTAAAATATATTTTGAGCCGCCAATTTGTTTACATGAAGACTATAAACAAAAGTAGTTGCTACAATTTAATCATAATTAAATAATATTCACGTAAAACATCCTATTAAACCTATTTGAACATCATCTGTCAAAAACGTTTGACATTTGACGTATGAGCCGCCGTTCATTGTTTTATTCAAATTACGCTTCTACAAAAAATTTCAAATTAAAAATGTAAAGTTTCTACGCGATTCTGAAATAATATCTCACCTTTCCGACATCCTACTGATTAGCACGAATGTTTTAAGACTAAGACTGGCCAAATCGGTTTAGCCGTTTTCGAGTTTTACCGAATCATTTGATCGAGAGCTCCATTTTTATATATAAGATAATATCTTAGATAAAGAAGTATTGCATATAATAGTCAAAGTATAAAGCTCTTACTAAAAGTAAACAATTATGATAAGAAAATATTCATTTAAAAAAACTGTTTTTTTATTGTATCCTTGAATAGCATTTATTATATAAACGATTATTATATAAACGATTAAAAATTGCCGTCCCGGATTTGACTTTAAAAAATATGGTCACGTTATAAAAATAAGATACTAGCTGACCCGGCAAACGTTGTTTTGCTATGTAAGGTATATTCTAAACAATTTCTAGAGAATCAAAAATATTAATACTTTAAGTGTAATAAGAATGTGCTGTTTGAATGTCATATACAATGAGGTATTATAAAAACAATAAACCCCATTAGTTTGTCTATATTTTGTCAATACAATCAAACTGGAAGTTTTATACACTTTCTGTAGAAAACATAGTATAGTATAATCCATTCAAGTCTTTTTTGGTCTTTCGACTTTTTGATTACTTTTCAAATTTTCCAGATTCTTTTTGGATTCTGGATTTTGTGTATAATTATAAATAATACAACTGAGCTTATACAAAATTTGTAAATTTCTGCGAGGAGAGACAGAAAATGAATTAAGTATTTCTTCTATGACATGCTTTTTGAAAACCCAAAACTTAGATTTAGGGGTGCCTATTTCCTCTCACCTTTCGCTGTCCGGCGTGTCATCCCTGCACCTCTGCCTGATGGCAGTGTTATTGGTGTTGCTGTCAGCGCTCTCGTAGAGTGCATCACAAGGGTCATCATTGACTCCGCCGCCCGAATGCTGGTGGTGCGAATGGAGGTGACCGGCCGACGTGCGATCCGAGTGCGGCGACGTCGTGTGCGAACCCACCGCCGACGGGTACAGGCCACTCGACGAGTGCCTGGACAGGGTTTGCGTCTGACCAGGTCCTGGGAAAGACAGAAATAATAGTATATAGTACATTTGTCTATAAGGAATCAATGTATCCAACATGTGAAGAATAGATAAAAAAATGATAGAAGAACTAAAAACCAACGCGGCACCTGTGGATGATAATATAACAGCAAAAATAATAAAAGAAATATCAGATATTATAACTCCAATATTTTCCAAAATTATAAATAAATGCATCGATTAAACCAATCTTCAAAACAGGAGATAAACTGGACCCAAATAACTATACGAGGTGTGTTCAAAAAGTACCCGGAATTACTAATAATTAAATTTCGCGGGTCTGGAGTGTCTGATTGTCAAAATTTTTTTTTTATTGTGTTGGTATACATGCCCCTAAAGTATGATGAAATTTTCAGCTATATTCACTGTTTACTTTGTCTGTGGTAGTCGCTAAGGTTCGACGTGTTTTTCTGAGCTCGGCGATTTTAACAATGGAAGAATTGAAAAAGTCAAAGAATTTGTATTAAATTTTGCGTAAAAAATGAAATAAAGTGTTGCAAAGTGCAAAAATTCACCAGATATGGCTCCGTGTGACTTTTTCCTATTCCCAAAGTTGAAGAGACCCATGAAAGGACGGCGGTTTTCCTCGATTGAAGAAAATCGCTGAGAGTGCTCAAGGACATATCAAAAAGTGAATATCAAGGGTGCTTCGAAAATTGGAAAAAACGCTGGCATAAGTGTATTATATCTGGGGGGGATTACTTTGAAGGGGACCACATTAATGTAGACGAATAAATAAATATTTTTTTGAAAAAACGAAAATTCCGGGTACTTTTTGAACAGACCTCGTAGAACTATCACTGTAACTAACGTCCTCTCAAAAGTATATGAAAAAGTCATCAAGAAGAGAATATTACAATTCTTGATAGAAAATGAATCAATAGACAAACACCAATATGGCTTTTTACCAAAATCAAGTTCTCAATCCGCCTTAATATATGCCACTAACTTAATAAATGAACAAGAAAGAAAACAATAGACACACAATTGCAATATTTATAGACTTAAAAAAGCCTTCGACACTGTTGACCACCAAATTCTTTTTCAGCAACTTAGAAATATGCGACTGGAGGGTACGATGCACAACATAATTCAAGACTTCTTATCTAAAAAAGAAGTAAGGACCAAAATAGGAAATGGCTTCGGCTATAAAAAATTGGTCAAATGCGGAGTACCACAGGGAACAGTCCTAGGTCCACTAATATACTTAATATATATTAACAACATAAAGGACAAAAATTTAGAAGGTAGATACATAGTGTACGCAGATGACACCATGATTATATACACATATAAAGATTTGAAGAAACTAGAAAAAAAATCAATGATGACTCAAATAAATATACAACATGGATGACAGAAAATAAACTCACTATAATTACAGATAAAACTAATTATATATTTTTTCGACGTAACAAAATTAAAAAAAATAGGCAATATAAAAATATGAATCAACGATACTGAAATAAAAGAAATAGAAGAAACTTAATATTTGAGTATGATTATAAACCAGAAACTAATAAGAATGAAGTGACCAAATTGAAAAAATCAAGCAAAAAATTGTAGCACTTTCTGGAGCCATAAGAAGAATACAACATCTTGGAATTAAGAACAAGGAACTAATATTAAGATTTCATATAATGTCGATTATGAAGGATGGAATCACGATTTGGTGTCAAACAACAAATAAATATATAAAGACACTACAAAGAATGATAAATAAAGTAATACCCTACCTCACCCCGACAAAAGAACTTCTACAAAAGACAAAGAACATACCACTACACAAAACAATAGAAATAGAAAAATGTATACTAACATTCAAAATAAAAAATAACAAATTCAAAACTGGCACCACAATAGAGACAAACCAGGATACACACGACCATCAAACGCGACAAAACCGAAACTTTCACATGAAACATACTAAAGAACTAAAACTAGTAAAGGACTCGCAAGTCCTCTGAGAAGTGCAAGCAGCCTTTACAATGAACTACTGGACGAACTAAAGACAATGACGGACCTAAACAGTTTCAAAATTAAATTGAAAAATTACATAAGAGATAAATGAAATAAATGAGATAAAATTCCTTATTTTAAATACTATATTACTTCTAAAAAAAAGTCAATGTAATTATCAGAGTCATCTGTTCCTACCTTGAGGCGGATGCCTGTATCGTCCGTAAACGAATCTGTTGTCCTGCTCCGCGTCTTGCTGCTGCTGCTGTTGCTGCTGCTGGATATTAGGCGAGACCCTAGGGCGACACCTCGAGGCGCTGTAAGACGGTAATATCGTTGCAGTCTTCATGCCCAATGTGGACAAATGCTGATTCGAACTGATGGACGGAATAAATGACAACAATGGTGAAAACAGCAGGATGAGATAAATATCATACAAATAAGATTCAGCCTAAGACAAAAATTCAGACATTTCTTTCATGTATAGCGCAGTAAACGGAGCGTTTTGGGTCTGAATTCTTTTTCTGTGCTCCGAATTGTATGAAATTTTGGAATTAGGTTCATCTTACCCTCAAGTTCAAAAGTGAAAACAAATCGGGCTCTGGGGTATGACACTCTTTCTCAATGGTGTAATTACATTTTTTCAAAACAACGTCGGAAATCGATAGAAGAACTAATTATAAGAAAAAAATGTCTTTTATAGTTTTTCAAAAAAACTAATACTTTTCAAGTTACTGGCCACTAAAGATTCACATATTTTTGACGTTTCTCTTCATTTTTTTGCAAATATCTCCCAAAATATACATTTTAAAGAAAATCATGTAATAAACTAAATAATGTCAATAAAAATCTTGCTAAATCGGTGTTTTATCAAGCGTTCTAGGAATAATATTAAGCAAGATTTAAAAGAGCAAACTCGTTTTTTATTTCGTTCAAGATTTATTTGTTGTATTTAAAGCCATCTAGTGTCGAGGTTTTACATTTTATGCATTTCGGTGAAATTGGGTTTCAAAGTGCTCAACATAAGCTTTAAAATAAGTCCTGTTACAAGCTTTTTGCGTGTAAAATGAGTGAGCTATCACGCAAATAAGAAGCATATACGAAGTTTTTTTCTTTCAAATCATATTATTAATGAGCGCCATTTCCACCAGAATCAAAGTAATTCACATTATTCCAGAATTCACTTTCTTATGGACATCTTGATGGATTCTGGCAGATTCACTACTTTAAAACAAACTACTTTCAGAAAACTCACGATTTTATAAAAACTTTTTTTTACGATTTTTTTAAAAATCAAACCTATTTTCATTATATCTCAAAACTCATAAAAGATACGTATAAAAGCATATAGATAAAAATCAGAACGGTCTTTCTGGCTTATTATTGTTTTTTATTATTGATAGAGTTATGATTGTTTAAAGAGTACGCGGCCGCGCAATCAGAGTCTCTCTCGAGCCCTTTAACCCTTCGCCGTTTCAAAATGAGAGTAGTTACGAAAAAAATTATGATGAAAAAATTTGTAGCCCTTTAATTTACCTTTCAAATGATATATTACAAATTGTGATGGAGTCGAAATTAAAAGATTTATGACCTGAAAACTCATCGCATTTTTGTCGAATTGTGTCCATATTTCGAGCAATGTATAAGTAAGCATATATATATATATATATATATATATATATATATATATATATATAAAGCGAGAGGTTATTCTTCAAAATAATATAAAAAATACATAATTACAGACAAAAATAAATAAAAACATAAATCTAACCAATTTAATAATTTAGTTTTAAAACAAATATATATTGTGAAAGAATATATAAAAAGTATATATGAAAAGCAACAATAAAATCAACAAATGTAAAGAAACTCACCATACAAATAAATTAAAAAAAAAACACAAAAAACACGAAATTGCACGAAAAAATAAATATGAAACAAAAAATTGATAAAACGTCGAGTTTTGATAAACTTTAAAAAAATGTAAAATCAAAATAAATAATATATTTTATTATAAAAAAGCTTATATATATTATATTAAGGGGTTGTTTTTAAGGGTCTAAAAAAGGTTAAAAGTTTGATAATCAAGATAGAAAACATAAAATATTATTTACTTTATACGTCATTCTCATTATATCATACCGAAATTTATATTTAAGTGTTTTTTTTCAATTTAGAGGTTGTTTGAAGGATTTTATGGGTTTTCACGGGATTGAAAATGATTTTATTGCAAGATAAATGTATTGAAAAAAATTTTTTAATTGTATCCTATAATATTAAAAACGTTTACTAGCGATAAAACGGCTCAATGTCCACTTATTGGGGTCGCAAAGACACAGGGTGCGCCAAAACTTATACAACAAACCAAAAATATTGGCGCCAAATGGTAAGATGTCTGACACAGGGTGGTTCACTTTTGAACTTGATGTCAAGATGAACCTAATTCCAAAATTTCATGCAATTCGGAGCACAGTTAAAAAATTCAGAGGTGGTTATACCCTTTTTTGCTCTCCGTTTACTGCACTAGTAAGCAAGTGAATGTGTTTATGATAGCGTTATAAAAAGTATGACCAAACTAAAAAAATCTTATACAAAATTATAACTCTAGTCGAGTTATTATCTCTTACCCCTGTGACGATTCCGAGCACGCGGCCGAATCTACCCTGTAAGCTCCAACTCCCTGTCCCACGACTCCGTGCATGTGGCCCCCCTGAGGCGGCGCCAATCTGCCCCCGACGTCGCCTGCCATATCGGCGCCCATGCCTCCGACTCCGACGCCTGCGTCCATTTCGCTGCCGCTCGGCGATAAGGCGTGGCGGGCGGAGTGGTGCTCCAGTTGGCGGATCAGATCCTCCAAATTTCTTATTCTGATGGGTTGGGCTGACCCGGAATGATCACTGGGGAAAAGGACAATTGTGACTTCGGCATCGATAATGATACCCATCCACTAGGCAACCAGGCAACCGAGCAATTTATGACCAAATGACCAATAAATGCCCAGTTGTAAAAATTTTCGGTGTCTCAGGCGATCGAACCAAATTTCATTCATTTTTCCTGTACATTAGAGAAAAAAGTATGTATATTTCGAACGTAAAATGAGATAAAATCAACTTTTGTTGCAAATTTTAGTTCGTTTTCATTTTATTTAAACATTTATTATTTATATAAAAATCATATTAAACTTATTCATATTAAATTAATGTTGTACATTTGCAACAGATTATTTTATTTATTATTATTTGCAGCAGTTATAACAAATTATTCACGATTTACATTATATTAGAACCTAATTTTAACCTGAAACATGGCCTTTAATCTTGGAATATACGTCTACATTTACAATAATGCAGATACGAGAAAGGGTCGTGCAATGTGGATTTCATAAGTGAAATTAAATTCCAAACCAATATTGAGAATCATATTTTTTGAGGTGCAATTAAAAACGGACAACTTTTAAAACAAATTCAATATTATATTTATTTTTGAAGGCAAAAATACGAATTAAAAATCACTTTTTTATTCATATGAAGAATAAAATGTGTAAAACTTTATGTATGTATTTTTCCAGTATAATTTTTTGTAGTATATAAAAAGTTTATTATTAGACAATAATACATTGCATTGCCGTACTTACTATATCCATTTCTAAGATTTTATTTATAATATATAAAGAAATTTGGTAGGTATATTCTTATTGTTACATATTCATTTGAAATAAAAAAAATAATATTTTTCTTATATCATTGAAATCAGCGCAAGAAATGGATTTTGCGATCTAAGGTGTTAACGGTTAATTTATAGAATTTCGGGTTCTGGAAAAATCAGATTAAATTCATTTGTGGACTTTCGGTACGTAGAAGGTAAAGGTACGTAAAAGCAATGTTACCTTTTTCCAAAAGAAATACCCAGACATTAATGACAGACATTTGATAATATAATTTAAATAATATTGTGAATATAAAAGTACCTACTTTATTTAGCGAATAATAATGTGTACCCATGAAAGGGTATTATTCTATAATATATCATACTAATAAAAATAGTGAAAGAAGTATGTTAATTAAAGTGATAGTTTTTCCTGGTGTTATACTGTATAAATATTTAAAAAAAGCTGAATGATGACACACGGACCCTGTCGAAACGTATAAATAAATAGTTCATTATTTATTGTTCTTTGAATAAATATTATTCATGCTTATTTGTATTGATACTTGTAATATCTGGATATATATCTTGCAATAATGCACTTTTCAAGTAATTTTAGATTAGTTTATTATTATTATTATTTTTATTCTTGAACTATTTCTAATGGTTTACTTACAATTAGATAAATTATTATTCTTGACTATATAATCAACTGAATAAAGCAAGGATGTTATCTGAAACGCATGGATTTATAATAATTTTCAAATATAAATAAATATTGAATATTATGCACAAATAAATATAGAATTTCACCTACATATTTTACCTACGTGATTTTGAAAATATATTTTTGTATTTTATGGAAAAAAGTATCGTTTCGAGTCATTTTATGGCAAAATATTCAGGTAAAATCTGGTTGCTCCGATGTCTGCCAGAACTGCGAACATCATTTTAGTCGCCTGAACTATTAATTTTTATCATTTTACTAGGGATCTTCATAAAAATCTTTAAGTTGGGTATTAATGATTCTTTTGTACTGTTAATTTTTTTATAATGCTTGTTGAAACATAATAATTTGTTATAACGGCGATTGGTCTATATTTGCGCTATATATTTGCGACAAAATTAATTCCAAATTCATCTGTTGCAAATGTTTGACATTAATTTAATATGAATAATTTTATATGATTTTTATATAAATAATAAATGTTTAAATAAAATGAAAACGAACTAAAATTTGCAACAAAAGTCGATTTTATCTCGTTACACGTTCGAAATATATATACTTTTTTCTCTAATGTTCAAGAAATATGAATGAAACTTTGTTCGATTGCCTGAAACACCGAAAAATTTTACAACTGGACATTTATTGGTCATTTTGTCATAAATTGCTCGTTTGTCTGGTAGCCTAGTAGATGGGTACCATATGATTTATTAGAACTTCTGTAGAAAATTTGCATAATAATTTTAGTTACCCTATATATTGTCCAGTGGCGTTCATGACATCCTGCAAATCCCTTTGAGAGCCACTTCGTTCCACGTCGCCTCTATGAGCAGAGGCACCTCTCAAGGCCTCAATGATGTCATCGTGGTACCCATTGAGACTTCTCAAAGCCCTCTCAACGTCGGCACTGTTCGTACCAGCACCCCCTTGCAGATTGGCAGTCGGGGTTTGGGAACCACTTGCAGAACGATGATGATGCCGGTGAAGACCGGAGAGCATATCGCTCAAGGCAAGGGTCTCGGCTTGGGTCAAACCAGCATTACTAGAAACAAAAACCCAGTTAGAAACTACTAGGGTTTATACAAAAACCGACATTTCAGAAAACCGGTTTTCGAATTTTAATTTTACTAAAAAACCGGTTTTAACCGATAGCAAAGTCATAAGAATCAAGGTTATAGCTGGTTATACATCTTTTCCCCTCTACTTTCAAATATTGTTGTTAAACAATGCTTAACTTTACTGATTTTTGACACATCGGTGGTGGACCTTTTTAACACCTAACCTTCATATATTACTATCTATTCTTCGATAAATTCTGGGAAATTATAACTGGGAAAATGTCATTCGGCAAAATGTCCCTTTGATCGATACCAAATTTAGGTTCTGAATTTAAATAACATAAATAAAAAATAATTTAACCTAGAAAATGTTTTATAAATACCAATGAGTATAAATTATACAAATGAAATTTCAAAAAAATTGATATTGTTGAGTTTGTAGTAACACTTGCGGCTCTATTACATGATTTTACTGAATTGCAAATTTATAGCTGTTTTTGTAAGAAACATGTATGATTTTATATTTTCATAATTTAGTACACATATTAAGAAATAACATACTAAAATTTTGTAACTCCAGTATAACGTTTTATATTTTTAAATATTTTTCAAAATACTCATCAAACCGTGGATTTGCAACTATTGGAAACTAGATATGCAAGAATGCACTTGTTTACAAAATTGCACATTTATAGCATTTTTGTTAGAAACATATGTGATTTTATATTTTTATAATTGAGTACATATATTAGGTGATAACATACTAAATTTTTATAGCTCTAGTGTAATATTGTATATTTTTAAAACATTTTTCAAAAGTACTTCTCATATCACATCCAACCGTCGATTCGCAACTAATAAAAATAGAGTATGCAAGTGTGCATTGCAATTTTTTAGTTTTTTTTGTTAGAAACATATTTGATTTTATATTTTTATAATTCAGTACCAATATTAAGAAATAACATACTATAATTTCATAACTGTATTACAACGCTTTATATTTTTAAAATATATTTTAAGTCGCCAATTTGTTTACGTCAAAATGTTTACTAACGTTTTTGTATATAAATAAAACTAGAAACAAAACTACTTACTACAATTTAATCATAATTAAATAATATTCACGTAAAACATCCTTTTAAACGTAATTGAACATCATCTGTCAAAAACGTTTGACATTTGACGTATTAGCCACCGTACAATGTTTTATTCAAATTACGCTTCTACAAAATCTTTCAAATTAAAAATGTAAAGTCTACGCGATTTTCAAATAATATCTCACCTTTCCGACAACCTACTGATTAGCACGAATTTTTCAAGACTAAGACTGGCCAAATCGGTTTAGCCGTTTTCGAGTTTTACCAAATCATTTGACCGAGAGCTCCATTTTTATATATAAGATTTTAATTCTAGATTAGTTTGCTCGTCAGTAGAATCCCTTTTATTAATTCTAGATTCGTTTCCTTGTCAGTAGAGTCCCTTTTATTAATTCTAGATTAGTTTGCTCGTCAGTAGAGTCCCTTTTTTAATTCTAGATTAGTTTGCTCGTCAGTAGAGTCCCTTTTATTAATTCTAGATTAGTTTGCTTGTCAGTAGAGTCCCTTTTATTAATTCTAGATTAGTTTGCTCGTCAGTAGAGTCCTTTTTTTTAACTATTTAACTATTTTTAACTATTTGTCGGTAGAGTCCCTTTTTTTAACTATTGACTTATAAAATAATTTCTTATAAATAACTAGCAATCCCGACGAACTCCGTTTCACCACCAGATGGTTTCGTGAGAAAGATGAAGAAATTTTTTGTTTGTTTTATATTTGAAAAGGAAAAAATTGATTCTATTATACAACAGAAATGAATTTATTTCGATTACAAAAATGAAGTGTTTGTTAGTAGAACTTCTCTAAGTAAATGAAAGTGAATCCGCAAATTATCCGTTTCATTGAAGTGCTCTTTGGTAAACCACATTTTTTGTTTTTTGGTCTGACGTTAACACAAACAAAGCGGATGGTTTTCCAACTCGTATAACTGCCCATGTGAAAAACAATGATTTTCTAAATAATCTATTTGAAATTTATCCCGCAAACACTAAGCGATTGGCATTGCGACTTGTTATTGCAAAGTGGAAATTGCAATCGTTTGAAGTCAAACGGAAGACGACCAGTCGTAATCATTGGTATGTCACCAAATCGCCAGCAATTTTTGATTTAATGGTGAAATTCAGTGCGTGTACATCATTATTCTTTGCGGCAAGAACTGCTCGTTGACTTAACCAAGCATAATTCTGATAACTCTCACTAATGTCATTGATCGAATTTTTAATTACGGTGCGTGAAGTTCCAGCAATTTGCATTAAGACACGATGCCATGCACAACTAATTTTCTTAGCTATAGACCTTGCGTAGCCCGAGACTTTTCCAACGAATGCAAAATTGTCGAAATCGGTTCGTGCGTTCTGGAGTTACATCGTCAGGAAGGAAAACCCGACTTATTTTTATATATATGCAGATTTCTTATAAATAATTTCTTATAATTTATTTCAATTTCTTCCTTTACCTCAGAGCGTCTTCTGCCCCGTTATCGCTCTGCGAGTCGCAGCACTCGCCCGCAACCCACCGGTCGCCGCCGCCTCCGGAGTAGTGTTTCTTGAGGATGCCCTTTTCGGGGACCCTCTCGCCTGCTGCGGCGCCCCTCACCAGCGGCAGATCTATAAAAGACACAGTCTCTTCATCATTGGGAGCACCTGAGAAGAGATTGGACAGAAGAAGGACTGTGTTAAATTTTGACAGCAGAAGGAGACCAATTGCGACAGTGTTGAAGAAAATTTATAGATACACATGTTCATGGTGTTAATGGCAGTAAAGTGAAGTGAAATGCATTCTTTAGACGCACTAATAATTCATATGTCATAAGATAAAAACATTTTCATATAATATTTGATTAACCTAAAGAAGTAAATGGAGATTAATTTGATATATATATATATATATATATATATATATATATATATATATATATATAAACCTCGTATATATATAAACCTCGTGTCACGATGTTGGTTCGCGATGGACGCCCAAACTACTGGACCGAATTTAAATGTTATTAGCTCAACGTGTGCATATATATCCAACTTAGGTTATAGGAAATTTTGAAAAGTAAATTTAAAACATAAATATATAATTTTTATAAATTTCTAAAAATTTTGACAGAAAATGCCACTAAAATGACAAATATCAAAATTTATGGAAAATTCGAGAAAAAAAGATTTATGATTTTTGAAAAAAATTATTTGACAGTTCAGAAAATATAATTCAAAAAGATATACATATATAGATATATCCAACATTTATATCCAAATTAGATAAAATGCTATATTCAAAATCACTGTTTATAGTTTTAAATCTAATTAAAAATCAATGTTCATAAATTTAAATAAATGTTGACATGAGAAAAAGTGAAATGTCATTTGTCAATATTTATGAAAATAATTATATAAGTAGATTTATAATTTATATTTATTTGATTAGCTTACCAAATTATTTCTGATACCAAAACTTCATCAAAACATTATAGATCACAATAAAAAAGCGGCATATTGAATTTAAAATTAATCATAAACAAAATTTTGACAGTTCAAAAAAAAATGACGACTTCAATAAGAAACAAATAAATTAATTATTCGAAGTTATGTTATAGGCAATATTGCTAAACAAATTATAGATTCAAACCATAAATATAATCATATTATATTAATTTTCCACAAAGAAGGAAATATTTTGACATTTATAAATTTAGTGCTTATTGGATATATGAAATTGACATTCACTATTTTCAATTAAATGCAAATGTAAAAAATCAAATATTTATATAAAAAATTGTATATTTAGATAAAGATACTGCGTTGATTTAGACTAAAACCTAACTTATTCATTAATTTAAAAAAATTGGCACAAACAAAATTAAAATAAACAAAACACTATGATACGTTGGAATTAATTATCGAAGTGTAAAGAAATTTTTGTGATTAAAATATAATGTTATTATTAATATATCAGTTGAGATATATTTTGATTGTCATCGCAAATGCTAATTTTACAAGAAATTGTAACCTTTTGAATTGAACAGTACAATTTGAGGGTATCATTGGAATCTGACAAAAACAAACTAGACAAACTATATATTATATCATATTATATTAATTTTTGACCGAAAAGAAAATATTTTGACAGTTATAATTAATTTGAAATAAAATGCAAATGTCAAAAGTCAAATCTTTATGTAAAAAAATATTTATTTCCACAATATTCCTGTGTTGATTTAGCCAAACCTATGAATTTAACAATTATATAATTCATTCATTGAATACTTAGAATAATTATGAATTTATTAAAAAATAAATAATATTTAAATATAAGGTCATTTAATTATAGATATTTCTTAGTTAATATACTATAAACACTATGATGCGAATAAATTAATTTTTAAACTATGAAATGCCAAATAACTTTAAAAATTATAACAAGTTTTTACCTATTTGTGAGAAAGAATATACTTTATTAGAAATTCATACCCATATCAAGCACCAAAGTAATAAATAATATTCATAAAATGACATACATATGTTATAGACAATACGATTTAATGCATATTTTAATTATATTTTTTAAATTAAAGTATAAATATTACAATTTTGATAAATAATCATCCATTATTTTACAGTACGAAAATTGATAAAAAATTAATAAAAGTGCCAAAAATCAAACATTTTATAGATTTGGACTCGGATTTCTCAGAACTTTATCCATGTTAGTTTCAGGGACAGTATGAATATGAATTTATAGTCGGAAATTTATATTATAAGTGATTTGTAAGTAATCACAAATTTAAAAAAAATGCATTAAAACCGGTGAGTGTCTAATCATAAATATATGGAAAATTTTCAAAGAAAATATTAAGGGCTTATAGCAAGTTCCCAATAGTATGTGACCAATGAAACCATTCCTAAATACATAGAACATGTTAAAATGTTAGCAAGATAAATAGGACGTAATACCAAATAGGATATAACAAATTTATGAAAGTCACTTGGTTATTTATTATAAATTTTGCAATGTACTCATTTATTCAAATCTTTAATTATTTCATTTAATTTATTATTTAAGTTTAAAAAAAACACTTTAATCAATAGTAATGATCCATCATATTCAAATTTCAATCCGGATTTTATTTATTTTTGGATTGATAAGAATTTTTTATAACAAAAGGTTTGAAATGTCAAACGGATTCAAATTTCAATCAGGTGGATTTTAATAAGGGCCGTCGCGAGGCTGGGTATGCTAGTATATATATATATATATATATATAAATATAATATATATATATATATATATATATATATATATATATATATCAATTTTAAATCTTACCGACTACCGATCCGGTTCCGTTCGGTATCGGCACAAAGACACCCGACGAACCGACTCGTCTAAGCGTTCCGTTGCAAGTCAATTCACCTGAAGAAGAAACGAAATGTTAGTACAATCTAAACATCTCTATATATATCTATAGATATTTTATTATATAATATTATATAATATATCTAAGATATAAAATCCGAACCCAAATGTCCGGGGTCCTCTTCGCTACCTGATCCGACTCCGAGGCGCTTCATCTGCTGTTGAAGTTTGTGATCCCTGGGAAAAAAATAATAATAATATACCATATGTAGTTTAAAAGGTTTTAAAAACCGGTTTTTTGCCGAAAATTATGGGATTCGAAAACCGGTTTTTAGTGAAAAAAGTCGGTTTTCACTGTATAAATGAAAAATGACAAATATAGCCAAATATAAAAGATAGATGAAGGCGTTTTGATTCTTGAAATCATATCGGTTCAATAGCATTTGATATCTTATCAGTCTGCAATGGTTCCCAGAAAGGTTTTGTATATATTAATTTAGATTTTTATACCAGTGTAAAATAAATTTCGGTATTTCAACAAATGTACAAATTTGTTAAATAAAATTTTAGCAAAAATATGCTTTTTTTTAATACAAAAGAAATAAAAAAAGCAACTTAAGATTTTTTAAATAATCCTTCAGTTTGTAACAAAAATGATTTGAATATAAATATAATAAAATAAAGCAAATAATATTAAATTCAATATATAAAACGATTTAATTCTAAATATATATACTATTTTTTTGAAATATAAAATCTTTAAATCTTTTCTGAAAAAGTTATACTTACACAATTTTCTATTGAAATTTATGTAAGTGTTTATTTTTTTCAGTCACTAATTTTACATTTTAATTTTTTAAATTTTTTTTTAAATTCAATTTATTATATATTTTATTAAAAACACTTATTTTTTGCATCTTATATGAAATGATATTAAGTTTTTGTAAATTATTTTTGGTATTTCAACAAATGTTATACGAATTTATTAAATAAAATTTAAGCAAAAATTTAATTTAAATCAGTGTAACTTCTTCTTGAAGAAGTAAATTCCTCTACTCAAACTTAAAAAAAAGAGTTTTGAACCCTATAAGCTACAAATTAAAGAACAAAAAACTAAGAACTATTATATCAGGCTTTAAAAATAATTAGGCATAATTTGGTGAGAGTATTTTCTAGTTCAGAAAATTTTGTGAATGAACAAAGGACACGTATAAGTAACAATTTGACAGACGTCCTCAGTTTTATGAAATCGTATTTTATTAAACAAAAAACAATTAGAGTGTTTAAAATTAATTAATTAAAATTGCTCGGAACAGACAATACCCAAGTTTAGCTTAATTGTTTCTAAAACTAAAATTGATATTAACAAGTATGTATCAATATGTATCTAATAATTTTTTATTTATTTCTTTTAATTTAATGAATGTTTTTTATTTAGAAATGTATTATTTTTATTTATTCGAAAACTTTCCTTTCACTATCATAAAAATATTTTCATTCTTATATGTGAAAATGATGCATGAATAACGAATAATTATTTTCAAAGTTATTTAGTCAAGATAAACTATTATTTTTTAGTTCTACTAATTAAAATTAAAATAATTTTGTTTACTATCCATAAAATTGAACAATAAATAAATTCAGTCAAATTCTGCTCTAAATTACACTAAATTTGCGAATAAATTACAGAATATTCGAGCAAAAATTTATTTTATATATAAAATTTGAAAACCGGTTAAAACCGGTTTTTCAGTAAAATTAAAATTCGAAAACCGGTTTTCTGAAATGTCGGTTTTTGTATAAACCCAACATATATGACAAATAGATGTACGTTGACGGGCCAAATGAAGGGTAAAAACATTATGACGTCACATATGTCATGTGAGGTATCATTTGAAAGGTCTCGACGACCTGAATCCTAATACTAAACTGAAAGACTTGACAAAACGACAGGTAAAATATAAATGTAAATGTAAATATAAATATAAATATAAAAAAAATATAAATATAAATATAAATACAAATACAAATACAAATATAAATATAAATATAAATATAAATATAAATATAAATATAAATATAAATATAAATATAAATATAAATATAAATATAAATATAAATATAAATATAAATATAAATATGAATATGAATATGAATATGAATATAAATATAAATATGAATATATAAGGTTGTCAAATATCTCCCTTCCGCCTTTTTGTTTTATAAACCAAGAGCAAAAAAGCGGAAGGGAGATATTTGACAACCTAATAAATATAAATATAAATATAAATATAAATATAAATATAAATATAAATATAACACTTATTTATGAACTTACTGAAATCTAGATGAACCTGCTCCAGTGTGATTCATCGGACGAAAAAGCACTCGCTGCGAGTCAGCCCTGGTAGAAAAATAAATGTAATAATTATTATAAATATTATATATATATATATATATATATATATATATAAACCTATATTTAGACAGACAGACAGACAAAAAGTATTTATTTCAATAGTTGATCATACATTAACATTGTTAGTTATCACATATTTTACTACCCATGGGTATTTTATATTACATAATTGATCTAAATATATACAGTGAATATTGTGAACACAGTGAGATGTGTAACAAATCGTGTGGCAAAAAAGAGGAAAGAAGCTTTTTCTCCCAAAAAAAACCACAAAGCAATATTTACAATAATAGTTAATTATACAAATAAAAAGAAAAACAAAATAAAAGATTTATTCTCATCCAAGTATCAATTGCCGCTATGGGTCGATCAGTATATAGTTTGGCACGGCGTGATTGCCATACCAAATCAAGTCTCTAATTATTATTTAATTATATATTAGAGTCTAATATATTGGCCGAGATCCGCGATGTTAGTATTATGATGATCTCCACATTTTAGATAAAAATTTGCGGTGAGCTTTTTTATATAGTCTAGTATTGTCGGTACGTCAGTCTGTTTGTGTATGTATTTTGAAGAGTAGTAATGTCTAGTCAGTCAGTGAGTCCCTTATTTTGTTAAGTACTAGGTCTTAGTGTTTTATTTTGTAATGTCTGTAGTCGTAAGTTAGTCTTAGTCGTCGCGTTCCATGCCGGAGCGGCGTATGTCAGTAACGGTCTTATGAGTGTTAAGTAAAGTGTCCGCTTGTTCTTCACGCTTAGCGGGCTGTCGTGGTTCAAGAGAGGTCTCAGTAACTTTAACTTCAACATCACCCTGTATTTATTTATATATTCTTTTCTACTATCCTTTAATACCTGTACGATGGAGCGTTCGCAAAACTGAGCATCTTGGCGACGCCATCTAGGGACGCTGCCAGGTCCTCCCTGGACATCGCCCTGTGGTCTCCTGGCTGCATGCCTCCGTGCTGGTGGCCTCCGGAGCCTCCCATGTGCTGCTGGTCGCCTCCGCCTCCGGAACCGGAATGGTGGCGGCTAACTGCCATCTTTTTGGCGTACGGAGGATCCGTCCGGTAGGCGGGCATGGAGGTGCTTTTTCTTCTACGTTCGAGGGAAAAGGGTAACGGAATTGTTCGAGGGGTTAGACGAAATTTGTTGTAAAACTGTACTTTGTTAATATTAATAGATAATATTTATAGTTGGTATATATAATCAGTCATCTGTACTATACGAAGTGTCCCGGAACTCAAAAGCATGTCACTTTGAGTTAAGGGGCACAACTAGTGTGAAATTTTCAAAAAATCGAATTTTTAATTTTTTCATATTTCGATAGGTTATACCTTTAAAAATAACGTACCAAAATTTTAAATCGATATCTTAAATAGATTTTGAGTAACAGCCATTTAAAGAGTACACCTAAGTCTGTTTTTACACGGTTTTGATATAACACGGTTTGAAAATTGAATATTTTTAAATTTTTTACACGATTTTATTCCATTTAGCACGATTTGAAATTTTATGTACTTAATTTTCTTTTTGTCAAATTTAATATTTGCGAAGTATGTTCATATCACAAAAAAGTATTTATGAAAGAAACAAGTCTGAAACCATCGATAGTATCAGAATTATATATTTGATTTAATAAAATAAACATGAATTCTTGTTCCTAAAAATTCTTGTTTTTCACTAATTTTAATAGGTTTTAGAGATTAGGAACAAATCACCCATTTTTGTATAAGATCAATGTCTTTTTTTACAAATAATATTTATTATTATTGATTACGGCTTGCTTATGAATAAATAAATAAATAAATAAATAAATACACGTTTTTTTTTACACGGCTTCTTCTGGAACCAATCTACCGTGTAAAAACAGACTTAGGTGTATATATATATATAGTATAACGAACATTTTATCTTTAAACGCGTTTTTCTCGAAACGATCATAACCCAGTCAAATTAAAGCTAAAAAAGTCGTTAGTTAGGAATAATTTGCACAGAGCTGAAATTTAATACTAGATGTTACACATTTAATACTAGATGTACATTGCTAGATGTTAATTATGTAACAGTTGTAATAATTATTAGAATTTTTTTTAAAAAAAAACTTTTCAAACGGCAATATCTCAGTAACGGTGATTCTAAAGAAAAAAATTATTCATAACAATTTAAAAGAGAATTTTATAAATGTATCTAACATGATTTTTTAAAATTTATTATGGTTTCGGCGGAAAATGGGGAAAACTAGATTTTTGCACTTTTGACCTTGAATAAAAAAAATCGCAGATGTCGGATCGATGGAGACTTTTGACATTTCATTTGTAATGGCCTATTTAACATCTGTACCAAATTTCTATGCGAAGCGAAATGCGAATTATTTATAACTGAAATCTTAATTTGACTGGGTTAATCACTAGCAAATTTTTTTTATATGTTCTATATATAGTTCTCCGTGAAATAAACTATCGATTTTTTGATCGGATCAAAAATTGAATTTTGGCAGTCCAAAAATGACCAAAATCTTGGATAAAATTCGACATTTTTTTAAAAACGCCGTAATTTTGTCAATTTTTGTTGTTTCTCTTTATCGTAGTTTATTTTACAGATAATATTATCTAGTTTAACAAGATTTTTTTTTTAAATTTTATCCACGTAGAAGGCCGGAATCACAGCACCAGTTAAGGGCCTTTTTTCGCGCCGTTGGAGATCGACGATAACTTAAAAAAATATTTAATTTTTATCTTCAAAAATTTTACTATGTATTCTTAAAACATGTATAAATATATTCCTAAAATTTTGAAATGATTGCTAAAGTAGTTTTTTTAATATAGTTTCCCAAAAATCACCTTTTTTAGGCGGTTACACTAGTTGTGCCCCTTAAGGATATATACTAATCACTCATATGTACTATACGAAGTGTCCCAGAACTCAAAAGCATGTCACATTAAGTTAATTGAAATCCAATTGAAGTACTATATTACATACAATACAGTTAGACAACAATAATTTCGTTCTGAACTATAAACTAATTACATAACGACTTTTATACGACCTTTAAAATATATATTTTTTTAAAAAGTAATGACTTAACAATTTCCATTCAACTTTTTTTTTATTTATTGAAGATTTATTTTTGTAATTCAAAAGTAGATAATATTTAACATTATAAAATTATTATTTGCCAATTTTACAGCAAAATTTGTGGAAAGATTTTGGCAGTGTGCAACACAAAAAACACCGAAAAACATGCTTGGAAATAGTTGACATCGGACATGCAAGAACATTTATATATAAATAAATTATTTACATTTATTAATATATTAAAAATGTCATTTGGTTGACTTCTGCAAGTGTCAGCAGTATATGGTTAACTTCGATATCAACAAATTTCGTTCAGTAAATTGTGAGATATTTAGTCAATTACATCAATAAAAGACATTTAATTTTACGTAGTGTCAAAATAAGTACCAATGCAAGTCAATAAAAGTCATATAGTCAAACCCAGTAATTTCATCAATATTTAGTGTCAACAAAAGTCATTTGATCAACCCTGAGTGCACAAGATTAATTTGGCCAATCTAAAAAGCTGATAGAAGTCAATTTATGTCAAAGGTCAATCTTTAAAAAAGACATTTGGCCATCTTCGACAGAGCACAATATCAAGTAAAGTATCAACAAAAATCGTTTGGTTTCTCGAATGTCAATACAAGTCTTATAAAATATGTGGAAAGAGTGTCAACAAAAGTCATATGTCATCAAAAGTCCTTTGGTTAATACTGTATGTCAACAAAAGCCATTTAGTCAATATCAACTATAATCAATATACATCTAAACTGTCATTTCAGATTTTATTAGGTGTACAACGTTGCTGCCGCCGTTTTTGTAAAGAAGTCGTATTGTATAAACGGCGGAAGCAAAGTTGTACACTCACTTAATATAAGGTTGTCAAATATCTCCCTTCCGCCTTTTTGTATTATAAACCAAGAGCAAAAAAGCGGAAGGGAGATATTTGACAACCTAATATTAAAATTTTAATTAAAGACACAAAACATTTATAATATTGCAGTATATAAAAATGTAATATATTGCAAAGTTCAACAGAAATCCTTAACATAATATTCATTATATTAAAAATAAACTGATATGATTAATAAATCAATTTATATTATTTATATTATGAAGAATTTCTGTTAGGTATACTTTTATTTAAAGTAATATTGATACACTCTGAAATTTTTCACATTTTTTAATAGTTCTCTTTTAAAAAACACATAAAAATATTAAAAAAAGTTAAATTTTAAGTCGAAGAAAAAAGCTTTATAAATATAGGGTATTTTCCCTATCGCAATCGTATAAATTGGAAGATTTTAATAATCCATGATATCAGGATATGATAATGCACTACACTATGTATTATAAACATTAAACTTGTAATTACACAATATTTTCACAAAATACTAATTTAAAAAATCACAAATAGATAGATAGGGTTGAAGATATAATGGAGAAAAGACTTTTTTAAAAAATATTTTTTACCAAGATTCTACACATGTGTGGAACGAATTGCGAATCCTTTGCGCGTCGTTTTTATTGTTTTGTGAGAAATTTGGAAATGTTATCTAAATAAGAGATTTATTTATTGTCTTATTGTTATAAATAGTTAAAAAAGATCCTTCTATAATTCTTCGTTTGAATAAATTTTGTTCGAATTGTAGTACAGTCGGGTTAGAAAAGTCTATATTGTGTTTTAAAGTATAAATATGCACCGCAATCATGGTTTTAAATTGTCTCGGATTTTTTGAATTGTTTTTATGTTGTTGTAAACATTTAATTAAGTTCAGGCTTGTTTCTCCTATGTAAATTAAATTACAATCTAGACAATTTATTTGATAAACGAGATTTCTAAGTCGTTCGATATCAAACGTTGCTTTTGTTTTGGTAAAAATAGTACTAGTCGTTGTACTAAAATTGTTTACTAGTCGGAGTCCAGATTTATAAAAAAGTTTTTTCCAAGGAACATACAATTCTTTAATGTATGTAAAGTGATCTGTCGAGCCTATTCTTTTTAACAAATTTTAATTTTAAGTTTTTTAATTAAGAGAACCATTAAAAAATTAGTGTCATTGACTATTTTTAAATTTTTTGGTCGTTACCTTAGGCACAAGGCGAAATTTTTGTGAACAACGACTGATCTGTAGCAAAGTGCCATTAGGGCGAATGTTACGAAAACCCCTCCAACCACAGACATCAGCATCCCTACTAGAAATACAGTGTTGGAACCGTGGTAATTCTCTGCAGGGGCAATTGAAAGACAAACCAGGGAGGGAAAAAAATAATTGAAGGACAAAGCAAGATTTGGCAAATAGGTAAAGGACAAAGATTTGGTAATCGAAGACAAAGAAAATTTGGAAACCAGAAATCAAAAAAACAGGTAAGGGGTAGTAATGTGGTGTTTGTAAAAAATAAAAAAAATGAAGAAAATATAAATATGAGTAACATTTAGAGAGTATGAAATTATATTTTAATAATTACCAAAATGTATATTATTTTTATATTTTTTTAGTTTTTTGGGAAATTCGTAACATCCGCAAGTGTTTTTCAATTTTCGCACAATCGATAATTTATTTTGTTAGCAAAAACGAAAAACGTTCATAGATCAATCGCAGCCACAGAAGTCCCAACCAAGAGCCATAAAATGTATAAAAAAAATCAGAGTATATATTTATATATATTATATGAATTTTTTAGGTTTTA
The DNA here is from genome assembly GCF_003426905.1 of Ctenocephalides felis. Classification (NCBI taxonomy): domain Eukaryota; kingdom Metazoa; phylum Arthropoda; class Insecta; order Siphonaptera; family Pulicidae; genus Ctenocephalides; species Ctenocephalides felis. The sequence goes on along the minus strand of NW_020539725.1, from coordinate 59,571,306 downwards.
CCACCATCCAAATGATATATGGTATGCATAATATTTGCAGAGATATTTACAGAGTCAGGTCCAAGATTCCGAGTTCATCCGAGTTCAGGTTTAAGAAAAGCGTCGAGAGAAAGAAACAAAAATGAAATTGGTTCAGATTTTTTTAAAGTATATATACAATGAGCAAAATTTTCTATCAAGTGCTTCTCTTGTGTATATTAGGGTGGTTCTTAATATGGACATTTTCGAATTTCCTTGCTCCCAAGGGCTCAAATGATTCCAAATTTATAAAAAACAATTCTCTGAAAGTTTTAGCTTTTAATATTAACTTTTAGATAGCGCGCAATTCAATCTGTTTTTATACAAATTTTTGATTGAATTGCGCACTATCTAAAATGCAATATTAAAAGCTAAAACTTTTAACAATTTGGAACCATTTGAGCCTTTGGGAGCAAGGAAATTCGAAAATGTCCATATTAAGGATCACTCTAAATTAATATATAAACGATGAAATAATTACCTTATTTGTTGAAATAAAAATAAAGTTGAAAGAAAACATCCTGCAACGTTTCGACACTTGATGTGTGTCAACAATCAACATCAACTAGGACAAAAACAAAAACTTCAAAGGGGTGAATGAATCACGTGATCATATTTTTTAGGAATTTTTATACCCTAGTGTATTTTTAGTTACGTAAAATTTTCCGAACAAATTTTTCGAACTTACAAAAAAAACGTAAAATTTTTGTTTTTTTTTTTGAAAATCTAAGTAAAAATATATACACGTTATATCTTACTAGATTTTCCATGTGATTTTTGTCAAATTAATGAATGTCCCCCCTAAAAACACTAAAATTATTAAGTTTAAAAAAATTATTAAGTTTCCCTACAGTAAATCAACATATTTATAAAAATTAAAAATCCAAATCAATTCAAAACAATGCTGTCAGAACATATGTTTAATGTGAACCATACTTTTAATACTTTAAAAAATATTATTTTATATAAAGAAAACCTATGATCTTATACGATTTTCTGAGTCTTTTTTTTATTTTTTTTTTAAATTCCTCTTGCGTTAATATACCTTCGTCCAAACAAACTTACAAAAAAATGTAAAATTTTTTTTTTTAGAAAATTTGAGTAAAAATATATACACGTGATATCTTACTAGATAGTTCATGTGATTAAAGGACGTCCCCAAAACACTAAAGTTTTTTTAAAAAAACAATATTAATTTTCTCCATAATTTTAGAAATCCAAATCAATTTAAAACAATGCTGTGAGAACATATGTTCAATTTTAATCATTAACAGACTATTTTATGTAATAAAGAAAAAAACAGTGACCTTAGACGATTTGCTGAGTCTTTTTTTTATTTTTTTTTTTTAATTCCTCTTGCGTTAATATACCTTCGTCCGAACAAACTTACAAAAAAATGTAAAATTTTTGTTTTTTTTGAAAATTTAAGTAAAAATATATACACGTGATATCTTACTAGATAGTTCATGTGATTAATGGATGTCCCCAAAACACTAAAGTACTTTTAAAAATCAATATTAAGTTTTCCCAAATTTATAATTTAAGAAATCCAAATCAATTTAAAACAATGCTGTGAGAACATATGTTCAATTTTAATCATTAACAGACTATTTTATAAAATAAAGAAAAAAAGAGTGACTTTAGACGATTTGCTGAGTCTTTTTTTTATTTTTTTTAAATTCCTCTTGCGTTAATATACCTTCGTCCGAACAAACTTACAAAAAAATGTAAAATTAATGTAATAAACACTACAGTTCGTTTAAAAAAAAATATTAAGTTTTCCTACAGTATTTTAAAATGTTTATAATTTTAAAAATCCAAATCAATTCAAAACGATGCTGTCAGAACATATCTTCAATTTTAACCATACTTTTATACTTTAAAGAATATTATTTTATATAAAGAAAAAACCTGTGCTGAGTCTTTTTTTATTTATTTTTTTGAATTCTTCTTTCGTTAATAAACCTTTGTTCTGTTCATCTTTTACGTGATAATTATCAGCTGATTATAAAATTTATTAAGAAAAATTAAAAAAGAGTTTACTAAAAATCAATTTGTCTTTCTATTTTCATTTCCACATTTAAAAAAATCACTTTGGCCTGGTGAATAATAAGACACATCTAGGGTCGAAACGTACAGCAATAATTTTCTGAAAATTTGGTTAAAAATCGAAAAGAAGCACTTGCTAATGATATATTTATATATATATATATATATATATATATATATATAATTTATAACATCAAAAGCTATATATATATATATATATATATATATAAATTTGTACGTCTACATGTATAATATGTATATATAGTTTGTGTGGAATTATTATGTGATTATATATATACATATGTATAAATGGATGTATAATATACAAATGTATGAATATGTAGGTGAACACTGATTGACTGACTGACTGAATCAAATATTAAGAATATTAAAAATTATGAAAAAAAATATAAAGAAAAATATTAAATACTGTTAATATATATATACACAACGAATTTTATATGTACAAATACATCGACACATTTAAATATATACAAGGTAGCGATATATACATTAGTAATATATATATATATATATATATATATATATATATATATTAAAATGCTCTAGCCCAAAATATATGTTCTGCAATTATTATAAAAATATATTACATACCAATATTTTAAATATAAACAATTAAATAAAACTATTATTAACTTTTTATAATTTTTTATAACAATTAATTTACATAAAAATGTTTTTTAATATCATTTATTAAAATTCTTTGATCATAAATAAAAGAAACAAAATCGTACTAATGTGAATAATAGACATATAAATCAGTTTTTAAATTTTTTCATATGCTTTTATTGAGACTAATTAATTGAAAAAAATGTAATTCAATTTAGTAATAAATGAAAATATCTTGAAAAAATTTTACTGCAACAAAAATTGAAAAAAATTGACTAATATTCAAATCATATTGATATTTTATAAATACAAGTACAATAAATATTATTTAAATCGGGTAGGTTAATTTTTTATGGCTACTGCGCACGCATATGGTGCGTGAGACCCAGTTAAATATCCCATTTAAATATTTCAAGCAAAAAAGACTTGTTTCTCCTACTTTCCTATTATTTTTATTTCTAGCTCTCTAGATTAGCAGTGAATGTCTTAAAAATATTAAAAAAAATCATATATAAAAATTGCTAAAAACAAATTCGTTAAATAATTAAAGTACCCTTAAATAGTTTGTTAGGGATTTAGAACAAAATATCGTTGTTCTCGATTCATTATTTGGTAAAATATTAAGGCTAGAACATTATGTAATATATATATATATATATATATATATATATATATATAATAATTTCAAAATACACAAGTAAAAGCAAGGTGTATGTGGCCACGCACACAAACAAACATAACAGTGCACTTTATATACGTTTTATATATATATATATATATATATATAAAAATTATATGTAATATATAAATTAAATGTATAGTTAGTTAGATAGTTAGATAGACAGATATAGAAAGAAAAATGAGACATCTAGATGGTGACAAACATACAATTTCAATATACACATACCATACCATACCATATGCATACCACAATATACCGTACACACCCATACGACATTTAATAAAAGTTATTAATTATTATATTATACAAATATATATATAATTATTCAGATCGTTAATTATTAGACGTACAACTTTGCTTCCGCCGTTTTCCATTGCGAGTTCTTTGCAATAAGGGCGGAAGCAAAGTTGTATGTTTTTAAGAGCGTTTTAAAGCGCTACCTAGTTGCTCTAGGCATTTTTCATATTAGACAACATTGTTTATCGTTTAATTTTGTATAAATTTGCCGAATACATGATTCATATTAGACAAATAGTTTAGATGTTACAAGCGGTGAAATAAAAATACGTACTAGGTATACCCAATTCCAAAGCAAGAGTTCAATACAAGCTCTATGCAAGAAGTCTTTGAAACCGTCGAGTTTGTATGGAAACTAGTATAAGATTATTTGTGTCGTTCTAATTACGATTTTAAAGTATACTGACTTGCTGTAGAGTTTTGCACCATTTGAAACGTTTATAGATTGATTAATTCTGAACAAATTTGTCGAACACATCATTCATATTAAGCAAATGGTTTTAAAGTTATCTTATATAATACATAAATATATCTTCACTATCAATGGCACAATGAGTTGTGAAACACCCTATTGATTTTCCAAGTCCGTCACTGTAATATTTGAATCGGGTTCGACGAGACCTTTTAAATGATACCCCACACGACATATTTGACGCAAAACGTTTCAACACCTTATTACACCCATCAAACTGCAAATTTATTTATACAATGCCTTGTAACTTTCAAACGATAAGTCTGATTTTAATCAAACATTCGACAAATTTGTACAAAATTAAATAGTCTATGACATTGTCTAACAAGATTGTAAGATTATAATGCTCCACATTAAATACGTAGGTATACCTTAAAAACCTTTAAATATGCCAACATTTATTAAACCACATTTCTTTGATTAAATCTTTTATAACTTTTTAAATAATTTCGGAATTTAAATTGTGTTTTTGACAAATTTGTACAAAATTAAATAATCTATAATATTGTTTACCATTATAATGCTTTACGACAACTCTATACACTTTAAATTAGCAATTAAAATTTAGGTTAAGTTATTGTTTGGAACACAAGTGGTTTCTTCAAAATGTCAATGTCATATTTGAATCGGGGACGTCAAGACCTTTCAAATGACACCCCACACGACATGTGTGACGTCATAACGTTTCGGAACTTTATTCAACCCATCGCGCTGTATACAGTTCAGTGCATTTATTTATTATATTACTTGTAACTTCTAAACGGCTTGTCTGATTTAAATGCAGTATTCGACAAATTTGTACAAAATTAAATAATCTTTAACTTTCTCTAATGACAAAAGTCTCTAGAGCAACTCGTTATTTTTAGTTACTATTATAGTATATATTTAGTTATATTTATTCACTCATATTGATTAAAGTCGGAACCGTTATTTTTTCAAGTCTGTCAATTTAATATTTGAATCGGGGTTGTCGAGACCTTTCAAATGACACCCCACACGACATGTGTGACGTCATAACGTTTCGACCCTTCATTCGACCCATCATACTAGTGCATTTATTTATTAAATCTTTTGTATCTTCTAAACGGTTTGTCTGATTTAAATGAAATATTCGACAAATTTGTACAGAATTAATTAATCTACGCGAAATATATAAATTTACCAATCTGAATAAATCGTAAAATATAATTATACATATTTAAAATACATAATAAAATTATCCAAGCTTGGTGCTGGCTGTTCCTTTGCAAAAAAGCTAAAAAGGCACAAAAATTAACATACACACACATTTAATACACATCGAAAGAACACATTACCATTACCATTACCATGTAAATTATGTATATACAGTACTGGAAAGGAATACACACATATTTATATACAACTTGCGTGAATTTTGCTGTAAAATCGTTTGCTGAAAATGTATAGAATTTTTTGTTTGTTCGGGGTTTTGGTTATTTTGGAGGTTAGTTTTGTACCTGTAGCACACCGCCATCAGGGCAAATGATATGAAGACACCTTTGACGACCGCCACCAGGATGAAGACCATCGTCAATGTGCTCAAATTGTTATTACCACCTTCACCTGTACCATTTGGTAATTGAAAATTCAATTTGGTTCCTTTTGGTAATGGAGGATTAGTTGAAATAATTCAATCAATCATTCACACAAATTTGTTCACACTGAATTCAAAACCACTGCCCTGTTGCTATAAAGTTACTATTATTTGTTTGGTGTAAAATTACAACTGTCTAAGAACTTATTTCAGTATTCCAGATGATTAAGATTAATTTCTGCCCAAATTATACACAAGAATATTATAGGGTCCGCCAAATAATTTTTTTTTACAAACTACTGAATATTTTCTCAAATTTCTTTTTTTATTTGAAAGTACAATCCTTTCAGTTAATAATGAAATTAATTTAGTTAATAATAATTATAATAATTTCATTCAAAAGTGAAAAAAAAAGCCTCGGCTGACCGTTGAAAAAAAAAAATGAAAATGAAAAATGTTAGATGACATACCCAAATATTTTTTTTTTACAAACTACTAAATATTTTCTCAAATTTCTTTTTTTAATTGAAAGTACAAACCTTTCAGTTACTAATAAAATTAATTTGGTAAATAATGATTGTAATAATTTCATTCAAAAATGAAAAAAACGCCTCGGCTGACCGTTGAAAAAAAAATGAAAATGAAAAATGTTAGATGACATACCCAAATATTTTTTTTTTTACAAACTACTGAATATTTTCTCAAATTTCTTTTTTTATTTGAAAGTACAATCTTTTCAGTTACTAATGAAATTAATTTCGTTAATAATGATTATAATAATTTCATTCAAAAATGAAAAAAAAGCCTCGGCTGACCGTTGAAAAAAAAATGAAAATGAAAAATGTTAGATGACATACCCAAATATTTTTTTTTTACAAACTACTGAATATTTTCTCAAATTTCTTTTTTTATTTGAAAGTACAATCTTTTCAGTTACTAATGAAATTAATTTCGTTAATAATGATTATAATAATTTCATTCAAAAATGAAAAAAAGCCTCGGCTGACCGTTGAAAAAAAAATGAAAATGAAAAATGTTAGATGACATACCCAAATATTTTTTTTTTTACAAACTACTGAATATTTTCTCAAATTTCTTTTTTTATTTGAAAGTACAATCTTTTCAGTTACTAATGAAATTAATTTCGTTAATAATGATTATAATAATTTCATTCAAAAATGAAAAAAAGCCTCGGCTGACCGTTGAAAAAAAAATGAAAATGAAAAATGTTAGATGACATACCCAAATATTTTTTTTTTTACAAACTACTGAATATTTTCTCAAATTTCTTTTTTTATTTGAAAGTACAATCTTTTCAGTTACTAATGAAATTAATTTCGTTAATAATGATTATAATAATTTCATTCAAAAATGAAAAAAAGCCTCGGCTGACCGTTGAAAAAAAATGAAAATGAAAAATGTTAGATGACATACTCAAATATTTTTTTTTTTACAAACTACTGAATATTTTCTCAAATTTCTTTTTTTATTTGAAAGTACAATCTTTTCAGTTACTAATGAAATTAATTTCGTTAATAATGATTATAATAATTTCATTCAAAAATGAAAAAAAGCCTCGGCTGACCGTTGAAAAAAAAATGAAAATGAAAAATGTTAGATGACATACCCAAATATTTTTTTTTTTACAAACTACTGAATATTTTCTCAAATTTCTTTTTTTATTTGAAAGTACAATCTTTTCAGTTACTAATGAAATTAATTTCGTTAATAATGATTATAATAATTTCATTCAAAAATGAAAAAAAGCCTCGGCTGACCGTTGAAAAAAAAATGAAAATGAAAAATGTTAGATGACATACCCAAATATTTTTTTTTTTACAAACTACTGAATATTTTCTCAAATTTCTTTTTTTAATTGAAAGTACAATCCTTTCAGTTACTAATAAAATTAATTTGGTAAATAATGATTGTAATAATTTCATTCAAAAATGAAAAAAACGCCTCGGCTGACCGTTGAAAAAAAAATGAAAATGAAAAATGTTAGATGACATACCCAAATATTTTTTTTTTTACAAACTACTGAATATTTTCTCAAATTTCTTTTTTTATTTGAAAGTACAATCTTTTCAGTTACTAATGAAATTAATTTCGTTAATAATGATTATAATAATTTCATTCAAAAATGAAAAAAAAGCCTCGGCTGACCGTTGAAAAAAAAAATGAAAATGAAAAATGTTAGATGACATACCCAAATATTTTTTTTTTACAAACTACTGAATATTTTCTCAAATTTCTTTTTTTATTTGAAAGTACAATCTTTTCAGTTACTAATGAAATTAATTTCGTTAATAATGATTATAATAATTTCATTCAAAAATGAAAAAAAAGCCTCGGCTGACCGTTGAAAAAAAAATGAAAATGAAAAATGTTAGATGACATACCCAAATATTTTTTTTTTACAAACTACTGAATATTTTCTCAAATTTCTTTTTTTATTTGAAAGTACAATCTTTTCAGTTACTAATGAAATTAATTTCGTTAATAATGATTATAATAATTTCATTCAAAAATGAAAAAAAGCCTCGGCTGACCGTTGAAAAAAAAATGAAAATGAAAAATGTTAGATGACATACCCAAATATTTTTTTTTTTACAAACTACTGAATATTTTCTCAAATTTCTTTTTTTAATTGAAAGTACAATCCTTTCAGTTACTAATAAAATTAATTTGGTAAATAATGATTGTAATAATTTCATTCAAAAATGAAAAAAACGCCTCGGCTGACCGTTGAAAAAAAAATGAAAATGAAAAATGTTAGATGACATACCCAAATATTTTTTTTTTACAAACTACTGAATATTTTCTCAAATTTCTTTTTTTATTTGAAAGTACAATCTTTTCAGTTACTAATGAAATTAATTTCGTTAATAATGATTATAATAATTTCATTCAAAAATGAAAAAAAGCCTCGGCTGACCGTTGAAAAAAAAAGAAAATGAAAAATGTTAGATGGCATACCCTATATAAGCAAATGTACAGTTGTAAATTGTATAAAAATGTTGCAAGTTGTTTAAAAATGCAAACTCCTCCTGAACGTTTATTCGGATTTAGATGAATCATTTTAGAATTTGTCAAGGGAAATAAAATAATGGTAATGGACTAAAAAAATATAGTAATAATGTAGGAGTAAATATGTAATGTAATAATATATAGTAAAATTCCGAACAACATATCATTATTTGACATTAATTTGACAGATGAGACAAAAATGTTATTACAATTGAAATTTGAACTGAAATGATGATATAAAATTATTCTATATGGATGTATGAATACAAACTCCTGCTAAACGGTTGTTCGGATTTTGGTAAATCCTTTTATAATTTGTCAATAGAAATTTGCACGGTCTAGAACTGTTGTATGTTGTTTAAAAACGTTATAAATTGTCTAAGTTGTTTAAAAATGCAAACTCCTCCTAAACAATTATTCGGATTCAGATGAATCATTTTAGAATTTGTCAAGGGAAATAAAATAGTGGCAATGAGCTGAAATAATATAGAAATAGGGGAAAAAATTGCGAAAAATATATCATTATTTGACATTAATTTGACAGATGAAAACTGTCACTATACAGATGTACGAATACAAACTCCTACTAAACGGTTGTTCGGATTTTGGTAAATCCTTTTATAATTTGTTAAGAGAAATTTGCACTAGGTATAGAAATGTTGTAGATTGTTTAAAAACGTTATAAATGGTCTAAAACGTTATATGTCGTCTAAAAATGTTGTAGAAGGTCTGAAAATGTTGTACATGATCTAAAAATAAGGTAGATAGTCTAAAAATTGTATATATGATCTAAAAATCTTAAAGATCGTTTAAAAATGTTGTAGATTCTCTAAAAATATCGTAGATGGTCTAAAAATGTTATACATGGTCCAAAAATGTTGTATATTCTGGTGTAGAAGTTCTAGAAATGTTGTAAATTCGCTAAAAATGTTGTAAATGGCCAAAAATATCGTAGTTGATCTGAAAATGTTGTATATAGCACAAAAATGTTGTTTATCGTTTGAAAATGATTTTGATGGTCTGAAAATGTTGTACATGGTCTAAAAATCGTAAAAATCGTTTAAAAATGTTATAGATACCCTGAAAATGTTGTACATGGTCTAAAAATGTTGCAGATTTTCTAAAAATATTGTAGATTCCCTAAAAATGTTGTAGATAGCTGAAAAATATCGTAGTTGGTATATCGTTTGAAAATAATGTTGATGGTCTAAAAATGTTGCAATTTGTTTGAAAATGTTGTAGTTACTCTGAGAAAATTATAAATAACTAAAAAATCTAGAATTCATTTAGTGCCTTGGAAAACTTGATATCAAACGGTAGCAAAATTCTACATATAAATCTAAATATGATTTAAAAATATATGACTACAATTCGAAAAATAAATATATCATTTGGGAAACCTTTGAATTGTCTTGGTAAATTATAACTTAATGAATACCACTCTCTAAATCTTCATACACTCATGACAACATGATTTCACATCTACAACGAATATTCGACAAAAACAGTAAAAATCACTTAAAATTAATTTTAAAAATCACTCCCACTCATATATATTTGTACATATAAAGTTCATAGCACAGCAAGATTTATATTTCAGAGTACTCGATTGAACACATCGAAATAAACTAATAGAAATATGTATATATAATAGTAATATGGTAGTATATATGTATAATATTATAGGCTGGAAAAGTCATATAAATATATATATATATATATATATATATATATAAATATATATATCAAGGTATTTTGTGATAGTATTAAAAGATGTATATATAAACCTCCACATACATATAAAAGCAATATAAATCGAACTCACCGTATGCAGTCTCTTTCTTTTCCATTTTCATTTCAATCTCCGGGGGCTTCTGTTCAGACCCTCCGGAGCCTCCGGTTGCGCCGCCCTTGAGCAAACTCAAATCATCCCTTTCGGAACAATCGGCGCCCCTCCAGCCAGGGTAACAGTAACATTTATCCATGTTGGTGCACACCTAAAACAGTAAAAATATAACAATGTGGCCTAATCGGTTTAATTGATTTTTAACTTTCCGTAGGGTAGTTATAGAAAATGAAAATTTTTGCATTTCTCGACGTTTTGAAGGTTTCTGAACGTTTTGCTGACATACCTCAGACAAATGGATATGTGCGAAAACGAATTTTTCTGCCGACGATTTCGGGCGCACAGATCAACCGATTTGAATGATTCATTTACCATTCGATTCCTATTGATAGGGAAATGTGCTGATTAGTTTTTGGCAAAGGCAGGTCCAACCGTTACGGACATATGGAGCAAAGAGTGCAGAAAATACAAATCGAGTTTTTGAGAGAACTGAGTATCGGATTTGAATGATCTATAAAGCATTCAATTTGTAATGATTGGGAGAAGAGGTGATTAGATTTTGGCAAAGGTACGCCCAGCGGTTTCGGAGATACAGAGCTGAATGTGCAAAAAATGGCAGTTTTTGAGTGAACTAAGCGTCCGATTTGAATGATCTAAAAAACTTTATGCTTGTATTGACAAAACAATTGCTTTTGAGGATAAAAAATTATTACATCTTTTTTATTTTCCATAAAATATTTTTGCAATTTTGAATCAAAATTCGAAAAATTCAAAAAATTACCCAGTCTAAGCGCCACTCTGGTACAAATGTTTACCCAAGTGCGTTTAGACTGTTTATGTATTGAAAATGTGAAATTGCCGCTCAGCATTATTTGCAAATGTATTGAAATTTTAATTTACTCGTCTGTAGAGTCCCTTTTTGTATTAGAATTTTGATTTGCTCGTCAGTAGAGTCCCTTTTTGTTATTAATATTTTAATTTGTGTGTCAGTAGAGTCCCTTCGGTACTAAAATTTTTATTTGTACGTCAGTGGAGTTCCCATTTCTATTGACATTCTCAATTGCCCATCAGTAGAGTCCCTTTCTGTACTGAAATTTTAAATTTGCTCGTCAGTAGAATTCCTTTTGCATTGACATTTTAAATTTGATCGTCAGTAGAGTCCCTTCTTGTACTTAAAAATTAATTTGCTCGTCAGTAAAGTTCTTTAGTGTATTGATATTTTAATACGCTCTTCAGTAGAGTTCTTTTTCTAATATACTAGTCGGTAGAATCCCTTTTTGTAATGACATTTTAAATTTGTTCATCAGTAAAGTTCCTTTACTTTATTGACACTTTAATTTGCTTGTTAGTAGAGTCCCTTTTTTCAATATTTTCATCAGTAAAGTCTCTATTTGTATTGACATTTCAATATGTTCATCAGTCAAGTCCCTTTGCTAAAAAATCCAAATTTGTTAATTTTATGTTTTTTTGACGTTCAAAGTCATTCTGAATCGTATGAGACCAATATTGGAAAAATGTGTGTGTATATTTGTGAGTCCTTTTTCTTTTATGTCGCTTTTTATTTTGCTTGTCAGTAGAGTCCCTTTTTTATATTTGAGGTTTAAATTTAATTTTGCTCGTCAGTAGAGTCCTTTTTTTTCTTCTAGACATTGAAATTTGCTCGGCAACTATTTTTTTTTTGTAATTGAATTTGAAATGAAATGACGATTGTTAATGTTCTAGAGATAAATTGATTTATGATTTATGATTTACATTTGATTTGCTCAGATATAACAAGATGGCAAAAATAATCAACCTTACAGTATTTGTTATTAACGTTTAAAATTTCTCGAATATTTCATTACGGTACGGAAAGTTCCAGCAATTTGCCTTAAGGCACGATGCCATACACCACTAGTCTAACTTTTATCTTACCCCGTTTCCGGAGCACTCCTGATCGCTGTCGCCCTTTCCCGGATCGCTCTGCTGGTTATTGATGAGTCCTACCGGACAGTTGCCACGGCCCATAATGCTCGGAGGAACCCGGACACAGGTCTGGTTCAGGCACATTTTTCCGGTTCCGCAGCTGGTGCCGTCTCGAACCAGGCCCAGCATCGACGTCGAAGACTGAGAGGAATCTGGACGACCACTGGAAGTCCTGGTAATAAAAATCAATTATATATATTATACTTAGAAAGCATACAAGGCTCCAAAAACACTAAGCAAGAGAGGCAAGACACTTCGAGGTGTTGGTTGATAAAACTGAATAACGTTTATTTGACTTCTTCTACCATTTCATCTTACTTATCAAATAGGACTCAATCTGTTTATCTTAATAATCGTAGTTCAGTAATTATCTCAGACAAACAAAATATTAAGCTCGGTGTCCCTCAGGGCTCAATTCTCGGACCATTATTATTTCTCATCTACATAAACGATCTGCCAAATTATACAGATCTCTGTAAATTTTTTGAAGTAAAACTTCTTTAGACGCGACTAGGGTGTAAATCTGTACAAATGCAACGAAAATCCGTTACGCCCGAACTGTTCGTCATTTGCTCTCGATGACATAATTTCTATATGAGTCGATTGTGATTAGTCGTCGACTATGTGAATAGAGATTTGTCGTTGTATACGTACCGATATCAACAAGAAAATCGACATAGATAGATAAATAAGCATTTTAAAATTACACCATAGTACAAATCTTGAGTTAATGAAAAATGCCTGAATCAAAAGACTATTTCACTCTGTTCCTTGAAAATAATAAAACAAATTAAACATTTGTGCCGTATACAAAACGTAAGTTTATTGATTAAAAATTATTTCTATACTATTCATTAGTAGTTTCTATAAACCTTTGAAGTCATTCTTAATCTTCTAAGTTGTTTTTTAAGTTGCTCGTCAGTATAGTTCCTCTTCATGATTTTGAGAACCAATTTGTTCGTCAGTAGAGTCCCTTCTTATCTACTAAATTGTTTTTTAATTTGATCGTCAGTAGAGTCCATTTTCGTGTCTTTTAAAACACAATTTGCTCGTCAGTAGAGTCCTTTTTTATTTTCAAAATTGCTATTTAATTTAATCATCAGTAGAGTCTGTTTTTATATTGTATTTCTTCCGTCTCATGTTCTGTGTATCATTTTGCTTGTCAGTAGAGTCATTTTTTCATCCTAGGGTTGTACTTCAGTTTGCTCGTCGGTAGAGTCCTTTCGTCTCATACTTTTAATTTAAGTTTGCTCGTCAGTGGAGTCCTTTTTTCTCGTCTCATGTTTTTCATTTCATTATGCTCGTCATTAGTCCTTTTCTCATATTCTAGGTAGTTTTTTATTTGTTCGTCAGTAGAGTCCTTTTTAATTTTCATATATTGCAAAATACGTTTCCTCACTTTTTCTTATAAGAGCAAAAGCTAGGAAATTAATAGAAGGACTATACTGACGAGCTAAAGCTAAAATATACAAAAAAGGGACTCTACTGACGAGCAAATTAATCTAGAATTAAAATAAAGGATTCTACTGACGAGCAAAAGATAAAATTTATAGAATTTTCCAGATATGGGACTCAAATAAAAATCGCATAACGGATATTTAAAGGATTTTTTTTACGATAAGAATAATCAAGATTTGCAAGCCTTAAATAAACTAATTCAATGTTCATTTCACTTTTTTCTTCAAGTTATTGTATTAGATAATACTAATGTTAGGCTTAATATTGTTTCATAGTTGTATATTACTGTAATTAATTCAATTAAGATAATTTTTTTTATGTAATTATTAAATTTAATCCTGTATCCGTGATATAAATATTAATGAATATAGATATAGAACTTACTTGCACTCGTACTCAATTCCCTTGATACTGATAATAGTTTTGGACTGGTTAACCATTCCGTCCAGGACAGGATGTCTCGTACCCATGCTGCATTGCAAAGATCCACAACGAACGTGACTGGAAAAAATTAAAAAAATTAGACATTCATAGCTGTTAACGCCTTACTCAATAATAAACCCTCATCCCTTATTATATAATTTAGTACCATTAAATAATCCCTTTCATTTTTATGAATCCTGTCCCTTAATCTATCATCATACCATGAATCCATTTTTCTAAGAATCTTTAATCCACGTACCATGGAGTCACCGGTTAATACCTAATTGGTCAAAAATGTAATGGGATGTCGATTGAACCCACAAAAACAAACCAATCAGAAAAATCATATAAAATTGTAAAATCTTTGTAATTTAGTAATATTTAAAATCTCATCTAACAAACATCAGTAATAATTCAAACTTCATCTAAGTAACTATATCATCTATAAATCGTAATATTTAAATACACAACAATTAAACTACATATCATCTTTTAATCGGTCTGATATAGCCAATATATAAATATATCTGGTCCTTTGGAAAATATAAATGAAGTGCAAGTGTATTTAATACACGGCAGCATCTCGGTGGATCACAAACTTCTATACATTTTTATTATAGATTACTAATATCTATTACAACTACTTACTCTCGTGCACATTTGACGTATCCATCTGTATTTGAATCGTAGCCACAATGTCCACTTAAGGAGCCCCTAGAATTGAATTGTTCGTAGCACTCGGATCCTGCAGGAGTTGCTCCGTAGCCCCAAACGGCACTACATTGGGCTGCCAAGGTGGGACAGACACCAGCAAAACAAAAGGCTGTTGGTGCTTGATCTTCTAAGGAAAAACAATAATATTGGGATAATTATATTTATTCGTCATTTATGTCTAAGCTTTCCAAAACTTGTTTTACGTTAAGAGTACTTAAGGGACACAACTAGTGTAACCGCCTAAAAAAAGGTGATTTTTGAAAATTTATATTAAAAAAACTACTTTATCAATCATTTCAAAATTTTAGGAATATATTTATACATGTCTTAAGAATACATAGTAAAACTTTTGAAGAAAAAAATTAAATATTTTTTAAGTTATCGTCGATCTCCAACGGCGCGACAAAAAAGACCCTTCACTGCTGCAGTGATTCCGGCCTTCTACGTGGATGAAATTAAAAAAAAAGAAATTGTCGTTAAACTAGATAATATTGTCTGTAAAATGACCTACGATAAAAAAACAAAAATTGGCAAAATGGCGGCGTTTTACAAAAAAGTCGAATTTTACCCAAAATCTTGGTCGTTTTTGACCTGCCAAAATTCGATTTTTGATCCGATCAAAAAATCGATAGGTCATTTTACGGAGAACTGTACATAAAACATGTAAAAAAAATTTGATACTGATCTGATCATTTGTTTTGGAGTAATTGCTGCAGCAAATTCGGAAAATGCTGTTTCGAGAAAAACGCGTTTAAATATAAAATAATCGTTATACTATATACTATATATACACGTACACTCTTTAAATGGCTGTGACTTAAAAACTATTTAAGATATCGATTTAAAATTTGAAATTTTCGAAATATGGAAAAATTAAAAATTCGATTTTTTGAAATTTGAAATTTTCACACTAGTTGCACCCCTTAAATAAAAAATTAGTTTAAATTGTCTTTTTCTATCTATTACTCCAACTTCTACTTGCATTTGGTCTACGGTATTCAATTTTGGGGTTTTTCAGCATCTTCAAAACATGTTTTCAAACTGCAGAAAAAACATTCGATCCCTATTGATAGGGAGATGTGCTGATTCGTTTTTGGCAAAGGCAGGTCCAGCCGTTACGGAGATATGGAGCAAAAAGTGCAGAAAATAGAAATCGAGTTTTTGAGAGAACGGATCATCCGATTTGTATGATACAAAAAAAAATTCAGTTCGTAATGACGGGGACGGCCAAAATTAGTTTTTGGCAAAGGTAGGTCTAGCGGTTTCGGAGATACAGAGCTAAATGTTAAAAAAATGGCAGTTTTTGAGAGAACTAAGCGTCCGATTTGAATGATTCAAAGAACTTTCTGCTTGTTTCAACAAAATAATTACTTTCGGTAAAAAATTTTTGTTTCTAATTTTTTTTTTCAAAAAAAAATTTTGTAATTTTGGATTACAAATTCAAAAAATGAGCCACGCTAAGCACAGTCTAAGCGCCACTCTGGTACAAATGTTTCCCCAAGTGCGTTTGGACTGTTTATGTACTGGAGCACTTTTCCAATGAAAATGGAAAAAGATAAGTGAAAATGCCGCCAAGATAAGCACAGTGTAAGTGAAAATGTCGCACAGATTTATTTGCAAATGCGTTTAGACTGTGACTATAAGCAACGATTTTTTTTTTAAATTGAATTCGAAATGAAATGACGATTGTTAATGTTCTAGAGATCCGGAAATTGATTTATGATTTACATTTGATTTGCTCAGATATAACAAGATAGCAAAAATTATGAAAGTTACAGTATTTGTAATAATATATTTGAAACGTTTAAAATTTCTCGAATATTTCATTACCGTACGGGAAGTTCCAGCAATTTGCCTTAAGGCACGATGCCATACACCACTAGTTTTCTCATTCAAATACAAATAACAAAAGTTGCAGTATTTATAATGATCTATTTGAAATCCTTTATTATTTCTCGATTCTATTTAATTACGGAACTGGAAGTTTCACCAAATTGCTTTAAGGCACGATGCCATGCACCACTAGTTATATTTTTATTAAGTTGAGAACAAATATCACAATAGGCAACAAAAATTAAACAATTATCAATTCTTACTGACATAATAAATTCTCACAAGAAATTAAATTTTGTATTTTTTAGAGTTAGATAATGTGTCATCCGCAGATAAAAAATCATCGAATAAAGAAATAATGAAAAAGAGTAAAAGTAATAATAAAAATGATAATCACAATTTAATACACATTATAAAAATCCACGAAAGAACTAAAGATCCTAGATATTGTAATACCCAGCCATGGCCAGATACTATTTAATAATAGTAATTATAAACTAATATATACTACAAGTTTGAAAATGTTTGTTTTATTATTAAGAATTATTTAAAAAGTTAATCGGTTCTCAAAATGTAACAATTGAAAAAAGTTATTCATGTACTCTTATTTCAAAACAACATGACGCAACCATGTATGTTTTCTCTGCGACAAACACGTATCTCAAAGAATTGAAGAAAAAATAATGATAAATTGTTTATAATATCATACTTGTCTCAAATAATTATCACAAGATTGATTATTCTTAGAATTATAAAAAAAATTGTTAACATCCGTTTAAAAGTTCGTTATAAAACGTTTTTAGTCTCTGAAAAGCAGTAGTTTTTGAGATACGAGGTTGCGTCAGAAAACCATCGATATACTTACTATGTGGCAAATGATATTTATTATTACCTTCGTCTCCTTGGCCCCCCGGATTGTTTTCCTGGACACCACTGCCACCACAAGGAACTCCGTCCCTCATGTGGACGTCTTTGGGACAAGCCCCAGATTCTCCAGTGCAATGTTCAGGAAGATCACACTCGTCCACTGGGTGCCTGCATATTGTTCCAGGAGCGACCAACTGCAAAAAATAAATCAGTTCATCAAGTTAAGAATTATAACATTCTAGATCCTCCTCCCATGCAGTAATGCCCAGAGGCAAGGGCAAAGCGGAGGTTTCAGTCGGTATTATACCAGAGCGGTATTGAGTCCGACATACCCAGACAAAAGACCAGTCTAGGAAGAAAAGAAATTTCTCTAGTCATCGACTCACCCTGCAGTTATCACAACATGGTCCGGCAGCACATTCGGCTTCTTTTTTGAGTTTGCAAGTGATGGCATCACAACAAGGATCTGTGGCTTCACATTCCGATATCAGACCACAATCGCATTCTTCACCATCTTCGACAACGCCGTTACCACAGTTTCGATGAACTTCCAACTATAAAAGATAAATGATATAAAAAAACTATACTGATAATAATAATAACTAGTGGTATATGGCATCGTGCCTTAAGGCAAATTGCTACAACTTCCCGTACCGTAATAAAATATTCGAGACATTTTAAACGTTTACAAATATATTATTACAAATACTGTCTGTAACTTTCATTATTTTTGCTATCTTGTTTGTTATATCTAAGCAAATCAAATGTAAATCATAAATCTCCAGAATTTATCTCCAGAACATTAACAATCGTCATTTCATTTCGAATTAAATTTCAAAAAAAAAAAAAATATTTACATAAAATTGAAAAATTGCTCCAGTATAGTCACAGTCTAAACGCATTTGCAAACAATTTTGTGCGACATTTTCACTTATACTGTGCTTAGCTTGGCGGCATTTTCACATTTTTCAATACTTGATTTTTCACAAAATTGGAACAGTGCTCCATTATATAAACAGTCTAAACGCACTTGGGTAAACATTTGTACAAGAGTGACGCTTAGACTGTGCTTAGCCTGGGTGATTTTTTGAATTTTTAATCCAAAATTACAAAAATATTTTTTGAAAAAAAAATTAGAAACATTTTTTTTCAAAAGCAATTATTTTGTTGAAACAAGCAGAAAGTTCTTTGAATCATTTAAATCGGGCGCTTAGTTCTCTCAAAAACTGCCATTTTTTGCACATTTAGCTCTGTATCTCCGAAACCGCTGTGCCTACTTTTGCCAAAAACTAATTGCGCTTTCGGGCGCACGGATCAACCCATTTGAATGGTTCAATCGATAAAATTCAAAAGATCCCTATTGATAGGGAGATGTGCTGATTAGTTTTTGGCAAAGACAGGTCCAGCCGTTACGGAGATACGGAGCAAAGAGTGCAGAAAATACAAATCGAGTTTACGAGAGAACGGAGTATCGGATTTGAATAATCTAAAAACCATTCAATTAGTAATGATCGGGAGAAGTGTTTATTAGTTTTTGGCAAAGGCAGGCCCAGTCATTTTGAAGATACGGAGCTAAATATGTAAAAAATGGCAGTTTTTGAGAGAACTAAGCGTCCGATTTAAATGATTCGAATAACTTTCTGCTTGTCTTAACAAAATAATTGATTTTGGAAAAAAATATTGTTTCAACTTTTTTTTCTAAAAAAAAAATTTGTTTGTATATCGAAAATAATTCAGAATTTCAAATTTTATTTTTAATTCTGACTATAGTTCTAATATACTTTAAACAAATAATTTTAACTTTGCAATTCAGATTAAATAATTCTTATAAATATTAGATAATGTTACAGTAATTATAATAATCTATTTGAAAACATTTGATATTCCTCGAACATTTCGTTACGGTACGGGAAGTTCCAGCAATTTGCCTTAAGGCACGATGCCACACACCCCACTAGTTTATAGATTGTACAACCGTAACAATTTTTTTAAAATTTTATTCTTTATTTTAATTTTTTTAATGCAAAATGAAAAACTATATACAACTCCCAATTTCATTCTCTTATTTCATAATAGTCATTTTAGCTCGACAATCGATCAATTAACAATGATCGTCCTTTTTGTGAACGTTTTTAATTGAAATTCAATCAAAATTTTTCTGAGCTTATAGAAAAGCTTGAATTTATAAGCTATATTCGTTGCAATATTTTAAAAACAATTCTTAGATATTGGCGACGAAATGATTATCACCGATAAAATTAACTCATTTGCAGTCTTATCCTATTGTACAAATATTTCACGATGTGCATAAGAAGTACATAGTTTTGCAGAAGAAGCAATTTTAGCAAAAATATTTAGAAATTTAATATTAAAATCTGAAGATAAAACTGTTTTGAAAAGAAAGTTAGATTTTTTTTAGAGTTATTGAAATCTGACTCGTTTCGCTAAGCATAGCATAACATAATACAAATATGGATGTTAGTATTTTAGCGTTGCATTGGGTAAATTAATTATCAATGTATTTTTGTGTTGGCTGCCCCTCTCATTTATATACTACATATTTATACATTCAGAATTAGTTAGTCATTTTTTATACTAATGATTTTCTAAAAATATTTCCTGAGGCAAAACGTTCGCCGGTTTAGCTAGTAAATATATAAATTCCATGCGGCCCATCATAAAATTTTAAAATTTAAATTGGCCCGTGGATTAAAAAGGTTGCTCGCATTTGAACTAGATAGTCGTTTATTACCTCGTTTGGTTTGTTCATCAGGCACATCCCATCGCCTTGTCTCAAAGCCTTGATGTAATCGCTTCGAGAACACTCTGAGAACTTGTAAGGCTGAACATTCTCGAGACCAACAATACTCTGAGCCATTATACAACCGTGCCAATCTCTGCAGAAACACTGCTCACCTGGTAAAATATAAATATGAGGCTTTAACAACGTCCAGAAACATTAGTCGTTGATCTGTCTCAAAAAAAAAAATCTGTAATGATTTACTACAAAATATAACAGAACATCTATGAAGGCGATATCGCAGGATAGCGATCCTTCTCACACAGACAAATAATATATAACTGTAACAAATGTAGCTGAATGTACTTTGTATAGTTTGCTATGAATAATAAATCAGAAAAAAAAGTTAATCTGTCTACTTACGTCCATCATCATGCCCCATTCCAATATTGTGTCCGATCATATGGGCGACAGTACCAGCCAAAAGATGTGGTTCGTAGGTGTTTATATCGACACTTATTCCAACAGATTTTGGGGTGCAGACTGTCCTGGGTTCTGCCATTCCTGATTCACCACCGAGAAAAGTCTCACCACTGGGGGGAAAAATAAATAATTTTTCAACTTTCTACTAGGAGTCTAAATTATTTTCACTTTTAAACTTGAGAGAACGTAAAAAAACCTAAAAAGATGAACCTAATTCCAAAATTTCATACAGTAAAAAAATTCAGACCCAAAACGCTCCATTGGCTTGAGTAAATATTCCGTATCCAATTAAAATAAATTGAAATTAATTAAAATAAAAACAAGAACTAAGATAATTTGACTTATCAATGGTCTCCATATCAATCGTTTAAAAATACATACAATCCTAAATTTTCAACTAATTTAGCAAACTTATTTTGTAATAATAGTCATTTTAGTGGTTCAATCAATTTTCTCTCTGTTACAAATGAAATTTTCATGAGTTTTTGATAAAATTTCAAGATAGGTTCAATGATATAAGGAAACTATATAAAAACGACTACATAGTCCTAGTAGAAGTAGTAGATGATGGGGTTTATACAAAAACCGATATTTCAGAAAACCGGTTTTCGAATTTTAATTTCACTAAAAAACCGGTTTTCGAATTTTATATAGAAAATAAATTTTTTGCTCGAATATTTTGCAATTTATCCGCAAATTTAATGTAATTTAGAGCAGAATTTGACTGTATTTATTTATTGTTCAATTTCATGGATAGTAAACAAATTTATTTTAATTTTAATTAGTAGAACTGAAAAATAATAGTTTATCTTGATTAAATAACTTTGAAAATAATTATTCGTTAATCATGCATCATTTTCACATATAAGAATGAAAATATTTTTATGACAGTGAAGGGAAGTTTTCGAATAAATAAAAATAATGCATTTCTAAATAGTAAACAAATATTAGATACATACTTGTTAATATCAATTTTTGTTTTAAAAACAATTAAGCTAAACTCGGGTATTGTCTGTTCCAAGAAATTTTAATTAATTAATTTTAAACATTTCAAATACTCGTGCACGGAAGGTGGAAAAATTTTAGTACTAAAAAGGTGTATAAAGTTCCTATTTGGCAAAAGGTGTATTCACAAAAAAGTGTAATATATATGTCGCATTTCAAGGTGATTTTAGAGTATACCGAGTTGGTTTAGAATATTACACTATTAGAGACATTTATAGATTGATTAATTTAGTACATATTTGTCGTATACATCATTCATATTAAACGAATGGTTTTAGAATTATAGGTATATATATATATACATTAATGCAACGTACAATTTTGCTTCCGCCGTTTTTACAATGTGCTGTAGAGTGTAATAATGTAAGACATCATTGTTAATTATTAAATTTTAAACAAATCTCCCGAATACATTGTTCATATTAAATGAATAATTTAGAAGTTACAAGCAATTAGGTAAAAATATGTCACTAGGTATACTGTATTCCAAAGCAAGATTTCATTACAAACATTATGTAGAAGATCTTTGAAAAACTTCAGTTTGTTTGGAAACTAGTACACCTTATGTACAGATTATTTGTTGCTTTTTGATTGTGATTTTAAAGTATACCGAGTTGTTTTTAAAGCCTGATATAATAATCCTAAGTTTTTTGTTCTTTAATTTGTGGCTTCTAGCGTTTAAAACTCTTTTTTTAAGTTTGAGTAGAAAAAGTTACTTCTTCAAGAAGAAGTCACACTGATTTAAATTAATATATATACTGGTATAGCAATCTAAATTAATATATACAAAACATTTCTGGGAACCATTGCAAACTGATAAGATATCAAATGCTATTGAACCGATATGATTTCAAGAATCAAAACGCTTTCATCTATCGTTTATATTTGGCTATATTTGTTATTTTCCATTTATACAGCGAAAACCGACTTTTTCACTAAAAAACCGGTTTTCGAATCTCATAATTTTGCCAAAAAACCGGTTTTTGAAAACCGACAAACCCTAATAGATGATCAACTCGGATTAAAGGGTCTTAGTCTATTTCCTTACGTTAGTAGTTGTGTAGTGTCTTTTTCGACTTTATAGAGATTCCTGGACGTGTAGTCGTTGAAATTATACAAAGCCCTGCTAATATCCTGATTTCTATCTAAAACAGCCTGGTCTGATCCTTGCCAAGTCTCCACATAGACGACTGATACTCGAGTGTTCAGAGTTCGAAAATACTACAAAGAAAAAACAAACAAATGATTACATTTACTAAACAATGATTACATTTACTAAACAAATATTTTTAGGTAATAGTTTATAGTTTACCAGATCTGCAATGTTGGCCACTTGTATGGCATCGTGCACCACTTCGGCCCTGGTGCTTCCATTTCTCTTGTCGAACATTGCTTTATCGATCACCAGAGCAGTTTCTATGTATTTAGTTGCTTCTCTCACGTCACGTCGGGATCTTGAAGCTAAAAAAAAATTTATTTTAAAAACCCCAATGTAAAACTAGTGAGGTGTATGGCATCGTGCTTTAAGGCAAATTGCTGGAACTTCCCGTACCGTAATAAAATATTCGAGAAATTTTAAACGTTAATAACAAATACTGTAAGGTTAATTATTTTTGCTATCTTGTTATATCTGAGCAAATCAAATGCAAATCATAAATCAATTTATCTCCAGAACATTAACAATCGTCATTTCATTTCCAATTCAGTCTAAAAAAAAATAGCTGCCTAATTTGCACAAAATTGAAAAAGTGCTCCCGTATAGTCACAGTCTAAACGCATTTGCAAATGATTCTGTGCGATATACATCACTTATACTGTGCCTAGCTTGGCGGCATTTATAAGAACCAAAATGATTGTTGTTAAATTGAGGAGGCTACATTTTAATATATCTTGTTTTATACTTTTGGACCGGTTCGATTTTTATTTATTTGTTTATAACTTCTAAACTAATTGTCCGATTGTTTTGCAATATACAGCAAATATATAGCCAATTAAATAATCTACAACTTTTATTAACAACAAAATTTTGTATCTCTTATCCTTTTACCCAAAATTTGCAACGAAACAGGTTGTTGTTAAATTTTGAAGGTTGCATCAGTATATCTTGCTTCATACTTTTGGACCAGCTCGATTTATTTATTTATTTATAACTTCAAAATGAAATGCACCACCATTTTGCAATATTCAGCAAATTTATAGCCAATTAAATTATCTACAACTTTCATTAATAACAAAAATTGGTATCTCTTATCCTTTTATCAAAAAATTACATTTAAAAAGGTAGTTGCTAAATTTTGGAGGTTACAACATAGTACACATATATCTTACTCTGTCACTCTACACTGTCAGGTATATCGCACTCTTTTTCGCATTAATGTGCTATCTCTCTCTCTCTCATTTTGTTACTATATACTGTTGTCTCTTTTACGCAACAAAACAGACTCTATATCACATCGCGACTTAAGAAGTTTTACTTCAGAAATAAAATTCTATTTTACTAATTTATACATCGCCAACCTAAGAAGTTAAATTAAATTTTATTTTACTTATTTATTTACGATAAAATTCGTACATTTTCAACCTAAGAAGCTTTATTTCAGAAATGAAATTTCAAGAAGTGTTACTTAAAAAAAAATTTTTGTTTCGCTATTATTTATTTGCAATAAAATTTGTTCATTTGCTAACCTAAAAAGTTTCACTTCCAAAATAATTTTACTTATTTATTTACCTAAAATTTATCAAAAATATTTTTTTTATTTATCTACCTAAGAAGTTTTACTTCAGGAGACATTTTTTTAACTTCGCGTAGGGCAGTTATAGTAATGGGCCAAAAATCGAAAATGAAAATTTTTGCATATGTTCACGTTTCAATGGTTTCTGAACATTTTTAAGAGGCATACCTCAGAAACTAAATGGATGTGTGTGTGTGTGTGCGGATACAAATGTTTCTGTCGACGATATCGAGCGCACGGATCAAGTGATTTGAATGATCTATTTCCCATTCGATTCCTATTGATAGGGAAATGTGCTGATTAGTTTTTGGCAAAGGCAGGTCCATCCGTTACGGAGATGCGGAGCAAAGAGTGCAAAAAATACAAAACGAGTTTTTGAGAGAACGGAGTATCCGATTTGAATGATCTAAAAAACATTCAATTTGTAATGATTGGGAGAGGTGATTAGTTTTTGGCAAAGACAGGTCCTGCCATTTCGAAGATACAGAGCTAAATGTGCAAAAAATGACAGTTTTTGAGTGAACTAAGCGTCCGATTTGAATGATCTAAATAAAAAACTTTCTGCTTGTATTGATAAAACAATTGATTTTGAGGGTAAAAAATTATTACATCTCTTTTTATTTTCCATAAAATATTTTTGTGATTTTGTATTGAAAATTCAAAAAATTACCCAGGCTAAGCACAGTCTAAGCGGCACTCTGGTACAAATGTTTACCCAAGTGCTTTTAGACTGTTTATGTACACTGGAGCACTTTTCCAATTCGAATTTTGTGAAAACTATTGAAAAATGTGAAAATGCCGCCAAGCTAAGCACAGTTTAAGTGAAAATGTCCCACAGAATTATTTGCAAATGCGTTTAGACTGTGACTATACGGGAGTATTTTTTCAATTTTGTGTAAATTAAGCAACTATAATATTTTTTTGAAATTGAATTCGAAATGAAATGACGATTGTTAATGTCCTGAAGATAAATTGATTTATGATTTATGAATTATGATTAACATTTGATTTGCTCGGATATAACAAGATAGCAAAAATAATGAAACAATTACAGTATTTGTAATAATATATTTGAAAACGTTTAAAATTTCTCGAATATTTCATTACGGTACGGGATTTTCCAGCAATTTGCCTTAAGGCACGATGCCATACACCACTAGTTTTTTTATTGTATTATTGTGACTTACTGTCGAATCCGGGGAAGGCAGGTCCATGAAAAGAAACGTCTCTCCTGCTCCCGCGCAGTTCCATCCTTCCTGAATTTGCGCAGCCTTTGTTCGCCTTCGTCCTGGCCTCGAAGATGACATGGGGATGTTTCTGAAAAGAAATGTAAAAAATTATAAATATATGATAATCGAAAATGATCATTACAAAGCATTATTGTTGATTCAAATACAAATGGAATCACCTGTACAGATAGAAAGACAGATAGATCGTGTAAGCATATAGAAAAACAGATGGGAAACAGAAAGGTAAATATAGACAGGTGGAGCACGATTCCGGGAACACAGATCAACCGATTTGAATGATTCAAAAACATTCAATTCATACTGACAGGTAGATGTTCCAATTAGTTTTTATCAAAAACAGGTCCAGCCGTTTTGAAGATATAGTGCAAAAATTGCAATTAAGAATTTCTGAAAGAACGGAGCATTCTATTTAAGGGGCACACCTAGTGTGAAAATTTCAAAAAATCAAATTGTCGATTTTTCCATATTTCGACAGGTTGTACCTTTAAAAATAACATACCAAAATTTTAAATCGATATCTTAAATAGTTTTTGAGTCACAGCCATTTAAAGAGTATATATAAAGTATATAGTATAACGATAATTTTATTTTTAAACACTTAACGGTCGGTTTTTTTTCGTGAAAAGTGATCTAAAAGAGCAGGTTTTTTTATTGCAGATTTTAAAAGTTTAATTGATGTAATATGTGTTTCTGATAACATTTTCTTTTTATTTAATTTATTTTTTTTTAAAATTAACAATAAATATTATATAACCGATGACCGTTTTAACGGTTTTTGGACTACTTTTATGCTCTATGTAAAAACTATTGTGTTATAATATGATAAATAATACGAAATTTTGATTTAATAACTTTTCAATTTTAATAATATCTATTTATCTAAAAATAATATAACAAATTTGTAAACTAATAAGAAAATCCAACAATATATAATTATTAGAGCAAATATACGTGTAAAAACTCTAAAAGTTAAAAACAAAATAGATGGACGCTTTTTTCTCGAAACAGCATTTTCCGAATTTGCTGCAGCGATTACTCAAAAACAATTTTTTTTACGTGTTTTATATATAGTTTTGCGTAAAATAACCTATCGATTTTTTGATCGGATCAAAAATCGAATTTCGGCAGTTCAAAAACGTCCAAAATTTTGGGTAAAATTCGACTTTTAAAAAAAAAAACGCCATCATTTTGTCAAATTTTGATTTTTTTCTTTATCGTAGTTCATTTCACAGACAATATTATCTAGTTTAACGAGAATTTTTTTTTAAATTTCATCCACGTAGAAGATCGGAATCACTGCAGCAGTGCAGGGCATTATTTTTGTCACGCCGTTGGAGATCGACGATAACTTAAAAAATATTCAATTTTTTTCTTTAAAAATTTTACTATGTATTCTTGAAACATGTATAAATATATTCCTAAAATTTTGAAATTATAGATAAAGTAGTTTTTTTAATATAAATTCCCAAAAATCATCTATTTTAGGCGGTTACACTAGTTGAGCCCATTAAATGATTCAAAAAACATTTTACTTGTTTCGACATTAATTACATTTTTGCGAAGGCAGGTCCATTGACTTTGGATACGCAGCAAAAATGTATCAAATTGACATTTTTTGGACAAATATGATTTTTACAAAACATTATTTTTAAATCCCATACAAAGTATTTTTTAGTAAATAGGGAGACAAAAAATATACAGGTATACAAGTAGATTACTTATTATTATTATTTACACATATTGGGAAGTATAAGCAACTTGCCGCTAAGTAAAATGCCACTTACGCCCAGTTTTATTATGTTTAAACGAATATAATTTTAATGTGATTTCAGTGGGAAATTTACGCCCAACACGATCGACTAAGTTGTAAAATAATAGTAATGTTTTAAAGATGATAATAAATTTTTATACGTTATCTTAAATTAATTGGACTATAAAAATATTATAGATATTTCAAATTGTTGGGATAACTATTTAGTGTAATTTATAATTTTATTACCTAAATAATTAAAATTTACATATTTTACGTCCAGCTTGAAAAACTCACAGCTACTTGATGCTTTTTTCGTGTTTTTTTTTTCTATATATAATTTTTGCCAGTCCAATTTAGGTAAAAGTTCCCGTATCTGTCCAAATGGATTTAGAGGGATGGTTTTAAACCAAAAAGAATGAAATTCGTAGAAAAATACTTTATCATCATTCGTCTTTAAAAATACATGAATTTCTTAGATACACATTTGTGTATAAATGCTGATATATGTTAAATTCGACGTAAAAATAAGGAAAAAAATAAAAAAGGAGTGCGCGTAAGGTTAACACGCGATTGAAGTAATA
The DNA here is from genome assembly GCF_003426905.1 of Ctenocephalides felis. Lineage (NCBI taxonomy): Eukaryota > Metazoa > Arthropoda > Insecta > Siphonaptera > Pulicidae > Ctenocephalides > Ctenocephalides felis. Next base: position 59,542,923 of record NW_020539725.1, on the reverse strand, counting down.
CTTATTTGCTACTGTACAAAATAGCAAATTTAAGTTAAGTAAAAATAAATACATCATATAAGAATTTTGAATAATGTTTATTTGTAATATGGTAAAACTCGTAATGCACACATTTATTAGTGTCGACAATTATACACATTCATATAATGATATATTTATAATAGCATTAAAAATATGTATAATATTTAAAAAACGATGATGTAATTAAAGTCATGCTTCTAAATATGACATGATCGGTTTGTCATTGTAATTAGCATTCAGAAATAAACCTTCATTAGAGAAGTGGAATAATTGCTGATTAATAACTTCTATAATATTTCCTAAACAAATATTGTTTTCGCAACTTCACTCATCATGTAATTGTATTTGAAGAACTTCATGTAATTAAAATGAACAAACATTCATTGACTGCTTGTTTTTTTTTACTTTTTCGCTGGCGATATAATCTCATTCTTTGAACAGCTGTAATATCTGTCTTGCCTAAAAAATATTTTCCATTTTTATAACTTCAAAGATTTATAGAAACTACAAGTCCATTTTTTATTTTATTTTTAGTTTTGCTCATCAGTAGAGTTCTTTTTTAATGTTATTTTTAGATTGCTCGTCAGTAGAGTCCTTTTTTCTTTAATTTTTAATTTAATCATCAGTAGAGTTTGAATTTTATTTTTATTTTGCACGTTAGTAGAGTCCCCCTCCCTTTTTAATTTTTAGTTTGATCGTCAGTAGAGTCCCTTTTTATTTAATTTTTAGTTTGCTCGTCAGTAGGGTCCCATTTTCTTACATTTTTTTTTTAATTATCAGTAGAGTTTATTTTTCTTTCATTTTTAGTTTTGTTCGTCAGTAGAGTCTCTTTGAATTTTATTTTTATTTTACTCGTCAGTAGAGTCCCCCTCCTTTTTTCATTCTTAGTTAGGTCGTCAGTAGAGTCCCTTTTTATTTACGAATAATATAGAAATAATTTCTAATCAATAAACTTACGTTTAGTACACGGCACAAATGTTTAATTTGTTTTATTATTTTGAAGGAACAGGGCAAAATATTCTTCTGATTCGGGCATTTTTCATTAAATCAAGATTTGTATTACGATGTGACTTTAAAATGTTTATTTATATATCTATGTCGATTTTCTTGTTGATATGGGTAAGCATACAACATCAGAATTCTATTCACATACACGACTAATCACAATCGACCCGTATAGAAATGATATCATCGAGAGCGAATGACGAATCATTGGCATTCGATTCTTATCTTATCTGCCGTAACGCACTTCCGTTGCATTTGTACCGATTTACACTTTGAAGTTTTACTTCAAAAATTCAAGTTTGTCTCTGTAAATCATAAAATAATCTAGTTTCTATAATATGATATACTTCATAGTTTTTTATTTCATTTCATTCAAAACTAGAAATGGGAACACAAAGTTGAAAACTGCGGCTGGAAAAGTTTTATAAAGAGTTACATAATAACATAATATAAGTTTCGACAACATCACAAACATCAAACATCGGGGAGTGCTTTGAAATGTGTAATGTAATAATATTATTTTATGTATATATGTATAATATAAATTTATATATGTATATATAACGATGTTTGTCGTCGTATAAATGTCGTTTAATGTATTCAGAATCATGCTCCACGATCAATTAGCGACTTAAACGCATAAATCCCAAAATTCAAAGCTTTGATAATATTTAATCAATGTACACACTCCAACATACACACACAAATTTATATAATATTGGTTATGAAATATTTTTACCAAATTCATGTTCAGGAGACAAACTCGATATTTTTTAATTTAGAACGAAGTTACATTATTTTTACGTGGAATTTAACATGTATCACATAAAGAAACTAGATGACCCGACAGACGTTGTCCTGTACCCATCTCTACAATTTTTTAATATAATATACTATTATTTACCGTTTACCTAAGAATATTAATTATTGTTTTTCAAATTACTCTTCACGCCAAAATGCATATACATTTATAAGGGCCGAATTGTATGTATTCATCTATACTTTCCCATTTGTTGTTATATAGTGAAATTTTTACGAATTTTAAAAATATTGTGAAAGGATTAGTAAAAGATGCAAAAAAATTATATATTAAAAAAAAACTATATTGAAAATTTCATATCCGAACTTTTGTTGGCGCCCCCTAAGGCGTGCACTCGTATTTTTCGCATGCATCGCATTAAAGTTAGGACCGGTCTTGATTAATACTTAATTTCATATTTTAAGTGAGTTAATTTGTCGTATCCTTTTCATATGTGTATCATTCAATTTGTCATACATATACTGTAATTCATATTTTTTAAATTTCTGGCACATCTCAGCTGCTTTTTGGCAATAATAACGTAGATATTTCATTTTTTTTTATTCATAATCAAATTTATTATACATTTTCTAACATTGTCTAGGTTCATAAGTAAATTGAAATTTTTGGCAGATGATAGTTTTCATTTGTTTTTAATGCAAACAATAACATGTCGTTTTTCCCATTTATTTTTACAATATTCCACATACATCCCAGTACTTTATAATCACATACATCCTAACAAATTTCCTTAACAGGCTTCAGAAAGATTTATCAAAATCCGAATAATTGTTTAGAAAGAGTATACAGTGAGTGCTTGTAATTTAATATGAACTTTATATAAGGCTGTCAAATATCTCCCTTCCGCCTTTTTGTATTATAAACCAAGAGCAAAAAAGCGGAAGGGAGATATTTGACAACCTAATATAATAGCAATAAAGCTCAAATTGATTCTACGTTTTAGTTAGAAAACGTTTGTATGAGAAAAAGAAAAGGGCTGTTTTTAGGATTTTCTCGGCAATTATTCGATTTTTTCTCGCCGTAAGAGCCATCCTTAGACTTCAACGAACATTTTGAAAAAATAATTGGCCAAATTGGTCCAGGCGTTGTTGAGTTATGCGCTTACCAACACATTTTGCGATCCATTTTTATATATAAGAAGATTATATAGGAGCATTTGAATGAGATACATAGATAAATTTATATTTATTTTTTTGAATCCTTCTTTAAAATTCCCTTTTCTTGTAGAAAATATTCATATATCTTTGGATAAATCTTCTCCTGTCTCATCTCTATGATATTGATCTCTACATCTTCATTGTCCATTATCTCGAAATTAGATTAGACAAACATCGGTGGAGGAACCGAGCGCTCGGTAAATAGAAACTTTGAGAAGTTTAGATCGCAGACCGCAGTTTATACAAAGCCCGATGGTAAATGATATATATATATATATATATATATATATATATATATATATATATATATCGTAAATCATACCTCGGAGCTAGTATGGTTAGTCCGAAAGGGGGTCCCTTTCAATATCTGCTAAGTCCGCTATTTGATGTTGACTAATCCCCAAAAGTAGTCGTGGCGGAGGAGAATGCTCCACTGTAGCATATATATATATATATATATATATATATATATATATATATATCTTATATATAAAAATGGAGCTCTCGATCAAATGATCCGGTGAAACTCGAAAACGGCTGAACCGATTTGGCCAGACTTAGTCTTGAAAAATTTGTGCTAATCAGTAGGTTGTCGGAAAGGTGAGATTTTATTTCAAAATCGTTTAGAAACTTTACATTTTTAATTTGAAATTTTTTGTAGAAGCGTAATTTGAATAAAACCATGGACGGTGGCTAATACGTCAAATGTCAAACGTTTTTGGCATGTTCAGATGATGTTCAATTACGTTTAATAGGATGTTTTACGTGAATATTATTTTATTATGATTGAATTGTAGTAAGTAGTTTTGTTTGTAGTTATATCTATATACAAAAACGTTAGTAAACGTTTTGACGTAAACAAATTGACGGCTTAAAATATATTTTAAAAATATAAAGCGTTGTAATACAGTTTTGAAATTATAGTATGTTATTTCTTAATATGTGTATTGAATTAAAAAAATATAAAATCAAATATGTTTCTAACAAAAGAAACTAAAAAATTGCAATGCACACGTGCATACTCTATTTTTATTAGTTGCGAATCGACGGTTGGATATGATATGAGAAGTACTTTTGAAAAATGTTTTAAAAATATGCAATATTATACTAGAGCTATAAAATTTTAGTATGTTATTACCTAATATATGTACTCAGTTATAAAAATATAAAATCACATATGTTTCTAACAAAAAAGCTATAAATGTGCAATTTTGTAAACAAATGCACTATTGCATATCTAGTTTCTAATAGTTGCAAGTCCACGGTTTGACGAGTATTTCGAAAAATATTTAAAAATATAAAACGTTATACTGAAGTTACAAAATTTTAGTATGTTATTTCTTAATATGTGTACTGAATTATAAAAATATAACATCACATATGTTTCTCACAAAAACAGCTATAAATTTGCAATTCAGTAAAATCATGTAATAGAGCCGCAAGTGTTACTACAAACTCAATAATATCAACTTTGTTGAAATGTTAATATAAAACTGCATTTTTTGTCGTTGTAGCACTCTTTTTTGCAAATTATATTTTTCTCAAACACGGTGCTCTGAAAGATCTCATTTGTATAATTATACACTCATTTGTATTTATAAAACATTTTCTAGGCTATACTACTTTTTATTTATGTTATTTTAATTCAGAACCTAAATTTTTTAATTTAATAATTTCTTAAAATTTATTGAAGAATAGATAGTAATATATAAATTTTTTATCTCTCCTCGCAGAAATTTGAAATTTGAAATTTTTTTATTAGCTCAATAATATTATTTGCAATTATACACAAAATCCCGAATCCAAAAATAATCTGAAAGACTTGAAACGTAATCAATAAGTTGAAAGATTAAAAAAGACTTGGATTAGGTTATACCATGTTTTCTAAAAAAAGTGTATAAAACTTCCAGTTTTAATTGTATTGACAAAATATAGACAAACTAATGGGGTTTATTGTTTTTATAATACCTTATTGTATATAGCATTCAAACAACACATCCTTATACACTAAAAGCATCAATATTTTTGATTCTCTAGAAATTGTTTAGAATATACCTTACTTAGCAAAACAACGTTTTCCGGGTCAGCTAGTATATACATATATAATATACATATAATATATATTTATATATATTTATATATATTTGTGTATAAATAAATATTTTTTCGATAATCCATTATTACGAGTGCAGAATGTAAAATGTAGAACACGAAATAATAATATGTAAATAATTCGCGTAATGAACTAAAATTTGCATAGAAATATAATTTGCGTCCTCGCAGATCACATTCTATTCGCAATGCATCATTTGCCAACAAGCCGAAAAAAAAGAAAATTAGCATTTATTATTTGTGTTGTGTTGTGTTTTGTGATGATTTGGATCGTCGCCAAATGCGAAAATCGATTGATTGACATCGTAAAACTAAACTAACTAAATGTGTTTAATTTTTTTTAAAATTGTATTTGTTGCCGCAATGCGATGATTTATTATAAAAGAAAACTTATGTTGCAATCTGCTCAAAGAAGAGGGAATTATAATATGTGTGCTCCGTTCATTCAAAAACTAGTGTGAAATTTTCAAAAAATCGAATTTTCAATTTTTCCATTTCTCGATAGGTTATACCTTTGAAAAAAACATACCAAAACTTTAAATCGATATCTTAAATAGTTGTTTTTGAGTCATAGCCATTTAAAGAGTATATATGAAGTATATAGTGTAACGATCGTTTTATCTTTAAACGCGTTTTTCTCGAAACAGCATTTTCCGAATTTGCTGCAGCGATTACTCAAAAACAAATGATCCGATCACTATCAATTTTTTTTGCATGTTCTATATATAAATAGTTCTCCATAAAATAAACTATCGATTTTTTGATCGGATCAAAAATCGAATTTTGGCAGCCCAAAAACGACCAAAATTTTGGGTAAAATTCGACTTTTTTTTAAAAAAACGCCGTCATTTTGTCGATTTTTGATTTTTTTTCTATCGTAGTTCATTTTACAGTCAATATTATCTAGTTTAACGAGATTTTTTTTTTAATTTCATCCATGTAGAAGGCCGGAATCACTGCAGCAGTGAAGGGCATTTTTTTGTCGCGCCGTTGGATATCGACGGTAACATAAAAAATATTTAATTTGTTTCTTCAAAAATTTTACAATGTATTCTTAAAACATGTATAAATATATTCCTAAGATTTTGAAATGATTAATAAAGTAGTTTTTTTAATATAAATTCCCAAAAATCACCTTTTTTTAGACGGTTACACTAGTTGTGCCCCTTAATTGCGATTTTTTGCACTATATTTTCACAACGGCTGGACCTGCTTTTGCCAAAAACTAATTAGAACATCTTCTTGTCAGTATGAATTGAATGTTTTTTTGAATCGTTCAAATTGGTTGATCTGTGTTCCCGAAATCTATTGAAAAATATGAAAATGCCGCCGAGCTAAGCACAGTATAAGTGAAAATGTCGCACAGAATTATTTGCAAATGCGTTTAGACTGTGACTGTACGAGAGCACATTTGCAATTTTGTGTACATTATTAGGCAACTATTTTTTTTTTAAATTGAATTCGAAATGAAATGACGATTGTTAATGTTCTGGAGATAAATTCTGGAGATTTATGATTTACATTTGATTTGGTCAGATCGTAACAAGATAGCGAAAATAATGAAAGTTACAGTATTTGTAATTATTAAGTATAATATTCCTAAAAGTATATACTATATACTATAAGGGTGCATTTATAAAAGTTTATGTTTTAGAACAAATTATTAAAGTTTTTGACAACTTTATAAAATATTGTCCGGCTGTGGAATCACTTGCAAATAAAATATTCTCGTTTTTAAGAATTTATACCGGGCGTACTATATATAGTAAAAGGGTTTAATTTTAGTATATTATTCCTAAAAGTATATCCTCTAATTGTACATTTAGAAAATTTAATGTTTTAGAACAAATTATCAAAGTTTTTTACAACTTGATAACATGTTGTCTGTCTGAGAAATCACTTGCAAATTATTATTGGTTAAAATATTCTTATTTTCAAAATTTTATGCTAAATAATATATGCATAGTTAAGAGTTATATTTTTAATGTATTTTAGTATGAAGTATGTACTTTAATATTTCATCATAAAATTTGACAGTAATTTTGTAAATTATTAAAGTTTTTGATGTTTTTACTCGCAGAGTTTTTATTAATTTAGTTAGTTTATTTATCAGTTTTTAAAAATCTATACCGGCTGTACTATATATAGTTAAGGGCTGTAATTCTTGCAAAATTTTCATAAAAATATATACTTTAATTGTGAATTATAGAATTTATTATTACATACATATATATACACATTCGGTACCGAAGTTTCAATAAACTTGCAATCTTCGGTACTAGAAATGCGAATGACGCTAATATGAACGTAGCATTCTAGATCCTCCCCCCACGAAGTAATGTAATATCTAATTTTCTATTGTTTATGAACTTACCGATAAGTCTCCGCCGTAAAATGGATGTATGACAAAAGTTTCGTTTCCGACATGAATGACTCCGGAGACTCCGTTGCAGGTGTGAAAAGCGGCGGAGGCTCCGGGGTAATCTTTGACAGTTCCGTGATAGTAACAATGCTCGATTTCCTAAAAAAAAAATAAAAAAAAAAAATATATACCCCAACAAGGTAAAAAAGAGTGCGCGTAAGGATCACACGCGATTGAAGTAAAACTTATTTGCTACTGTACAATATGGCATTCAAGTTAAAAATAAATACATCATGTAACTATTTTGAATAATGTTTATTGGTAATATAGTAACACTCGTGATGCACACATTTATTAGTGTTATCAATCATTATACACATTTATATAATGATAAATTATAAATTATATATTTATGATTGCATTAAAAATATGTATAATATTCACAAACAATAATGTAATCAAGGTCATACTTGAAATATGACATGATCGGTTTAAAGTAATTGCTGATTAATTCTATAATATTCGTTCACACAGTGTATTATGTTATGTTGAACAACGCCTAAACAAATATTGTTTTCGTAACTTCAGTCATCATGTAATAATTGTATTTGAAGAACTTTACTTTACATTCATTTACTGTTCGTATTTTTTTACTTTTTTGCTGGCGATATAATCTCATTCTTTGTACAGCTGTAATATCTGTCTTGCCTAAAAAATTGAAGCCATACTTTTATATTTGTTTTATTTATCAAGCCTTGCACATAGCTTGATCTATGAATCATTTTCTTTTTTATGTGAACGTTAATGCAATGATCATCATCAATATTACGAGGTAATCAATTAACCATATTATTAACGTCAACAGGCACATTTATAATTTGGCTAAATATTCCAAATTGTCCATTTGCATGGAACACAACATTGGTGAAATTAATCTTTCAGATGCAGTATCTAGTTTAAATAGATAATTTGGTATAGGTGGAAATACAAACCCGTTAAATTTACACAAAGTGCGAATTTTACCCGAATTCAATGCCTTTCGACAAGTTTGACATCCAACCTGATTATTTGAATCAATATTTAGAAAGGCATTATTAAGAATTTGTTTTTGAGCATCATTTGATATTTTTAACTCACTTTGAAACCAAAGTCGATCACACACAAAACATACATAGCCAAAGCTATCACTTATAAATTGTTTTTCAAACAATTTTCGTGCATTCTTAAGCAAATTGAAGTCTTCATATGGCAGTTCAAATACTTCATTTGATACATTATATGCAGAATCATTAATTTGCAATTGACGTGATGTAGTTGCTGTATCAGAAAATGTTATAGCAGTACTTTTATCTAAAAAGATAACAGAATAATATGTTTAAATGTGAATAGTTGAAGCGTTTCTTAGGAGTCAAATAGCTTGAAAAGATTCTTACTTATGTCAATGGTGTTGACATTAACATCTAAATTGATACCTAGCTCAAAATTTTCTAATAAATTGACAGTAACCGATTATTTTCCTGCAGTTGTTTGGTTTGACGATGTAATCTTGATCTTTCAGAGTTTGTAAGAGGCTTTGAACCTGCATCAATATTTATAATTACTATTGTAATAAATTAAAATTAGTCTTCATAGCCATCATAAAAAAACATGTAAACTTTCTCTAAATTTTCAATAAAAAAATATTGTTTTCACAATTTCACTTATCATGTAATTGTGTTTGTAGAACTTCATTATTGACTGCTTGTTTGATTTGACTATTTCGCTGGCGATACAATTTCATTCTTTGAGCAACTGTAGTGTCTGTCTTTTGTAAAAGTATTTTCCATTTTAGTAATAACCTCAAAGGTATACAGTAACCTCGAAAAACTCGAATAATACAAATTACTTCAATAAACTTATATTTTTTACGCAGCACAGATTTTTCCTTTGTTTCATTATTTGCGATTATTTGCACTATAATAATTTATGGGGGACAGGATAAAATATTCTTCCGATCCTGACATTTTTAATAACTCGCGACTTATACCACTATTTAACCTTAAAATGTTTTGAAATAACACGGTGACGTACGCACGTATAAAGTCCCGTATAGAAATCATATCATCGAGAGCGAATGACTCTCACTTCAGCTTGGCGTAACAATTTCCGTTGCATTTGTACGGATTTACACCCATGTCGCGCCTAAAGAAGTTTTACTTCAATAATGAACTAGCTGTACAGAAAACACATATAATACAATGTCTTTCTATCTCCTTTTCAAAATCAAGACATACAATTTTCCCTCAAAGGGCGTTATGAATATAATTATACTTATATCCCGTAGATAATTCGAGTTAAGGGCATTACCTTGACGCCTGCAACAACCCCTTTCTTTATTTTATTCGCCTCGTGCCGCAAAGATTTTTCAACCCTTATTGTATAATATTATATTTATATAGAGTAGGAGGAGGAGGTCCTTTTTACTGTTATTATCCTTATGACAGTAATGACGACTCCGGGGGCAGGATTTTCATTATTACCCGGAACTGAGCGGAAAAACGCAGGGGCGGAGAAAGTAGATAGGGATAAGGGATAAAAGTCAGATGATAATAAATGACAACTAACGATAATAAATGACGAGGAAACTAATCTAGAATTAAACAAAGGGACTCTACTGACGAGTAAACTAATCTAGTATTAAACAAAGGGACTCTACTGACGAGCAAACGAATCTATAAATAAATAAAGGGACTCTACTGAAGAGCGAACTAATCTAGAATTAATAAAATAGACTCTACTGACGAGCAAACTAATCTAGAATGAATAAAAAGGACTCTACTGACGAGCAAACTAATCTAGAATTAATAAAAGGGACTCTACTGACGAGCAAACTAATCTGAAATTTTTAATAAGTAAAATTTTTTAGATGCTGAAGGAGAAGTCGCCTCTTTAACATTTTATGTTTTCTCGACGTTTCGAGTCATTCTAAAGCTTCTTACACAAATATTTGAAAGAATATCTTTTGTCGTATATATATATATATATATATATATACTAGCTGACCCGGCAAACGTTGTTTTGCTAAGTAAGGTATATTCTAAACAATTTCTAGAGAATCAAAAAAAATTAATACTTTAAGTGTATAAGGATGCGTTGTTTGAATGCAATATACAATGAGGTATTATAAAAACAATAAACCCCATTAATTTGTCTATATATTTTGTCAATACAATCAAATTGGAAGTTTTATACACTTTCTACAGAAAACATAGTATAATCCAATCCGTCATTTTTGGTCTTACGAATTATTGATTACGTTTCAAGTTTTCAAGATTCTTTTTGGATTCTGGATTTTGTGTATAATTGTAAATAATACTACTGAGCTTATAAAAAAAATTCAAATTTCTGCGAGGAGTGTTACAAAATTTATTATTACTATCTATTTTTCGATAAATTTTAGAAAATTAAAACTGCGAAAATGTTATTTGACAAAATGTCCCTTTGATCGATACCAAATTTAGGTTCTGAATTTAAATAACATGAATAAAAATTAATATAACCTAGAAAATGTTTTATAATTGCCAATGAGTATACAATTATACAAATGAGATCTTTGTATAATTGTATTACTGCAACGCCAAAAAATGCATTTTCATATTAACATTTCAAAAAAGTTGATATTTTGAGTCTCAAGTAACACTTGCAGCCCTATTACATGATTTTACTGAATTTCTAATTTATAGCTGTTTTTGTCAGAAACATATGTGATTTTATATTTTTATAATTTAGTACACATATTAAGAAATAACATACTAAAATTTTGTAACTCTAGTATAACGTTTTATATTTTTAAATATTTTTCAAAATACTCATCAAACCGTGGACTTGCAACTATTAGAAACTAGATATGCAAGAGTGCATTGTTTACAAAATTGCACATTTATAGCTTTTTTTGGTAGAAATATTTGTGATTTTATATTTTTATAATTGAGTACATATATTAGATGATAACATATCAAAATTTTATAGCTCTAGTATGATATTGTATATTTTTAAAACATTTTTCAAAAGTACTTCTTATATCATATCCAACCGTCGATTCGCAACTAATAAAAATAGAGTATGTAAAAATTTTCAAATTAAAAATGTAAATTTTCTATGCGATTTTGAAATAATATCTCACCTTTCCAACAACCTACATTTTAGCACGAATTTTTCAAAACTAAGACTGGCCAAATGGTTTAGCCGTTTTCGAGTTTTACCGAATCATTTGATCGAGAGCTCCATTTTTATATTTAAGATATACATATACATTTATATATGACTTGTATATCATTATAAGTGCACGTTCACACTATATAATATTATATCAAGTCGTATATACACATAATGTACATTATGTAAATGAGTTGGAACCATGCTGCGAACATTTCTGCGGTGAATATCTTATGCGAAAAACATCTCAAACACACACACATTTATGTATATACATATATACATATATGTGTATATATTGTGTCTGTTGTCCTGTCGTGTTGTATATAGTTCAGATGAATGTATGTCCATGTCTGCTGTTGCTAGAGAATGGTCTACATAGTCTTCGTCCTCGTCGTCTTGTTTATGAATATGCATGGTGGAGCAATCTCCACCATGCTGCTTACATTAAATTATGTTTCCACCGTATGATTTATTTAAAATACATGTTAAGTTGCACGACGATACGACAATTACGACGATTACGACGATTACGACGATATTTTTAGCTTTAATCGACGCAAAAAATAATAATTTATACAACACCATAATTGAAAAAAATATGATATGCAAAAAAGAGTGCTACAACGCCAAAAAGTGCATTTTCATATTAACGTTTCAAAAAAGTTGATATTGTTGAGTTTGTAGTAACACTTGCGGCTCTATTACACGATTTTACTTAATTGCAAATTTATTGCTGTTTTTGTAAGAAACATATGTGATTCTATATTTTTATAATTTAGTACACATATTAAGAAATGACATACTAAAATTTTGTAACTCCAGTATAACGTTTTATATTTTTAAATATTTTTCAAAATAATCATCAAACCGTGGACTTGCAATTATTGGAAACCAGATATGCAAGAGTGCATTTGTTTGCAAAATTGCACATTTATAGCTTTTTTTGATAGAAACATATTTGATTTTATATTTTCATAACTCAGTACACATATTAAGAAATAACATACTTTAATTTCATAACTGTATTACAACGCTTTATATTTTTAAAATATATTTTAGGCCGTCAATTTGTTTACGTCAAAACGTTTACTAATGTTTTTGTATATAAATAAAATTACAATGGTGACACACATACCGTGTCGAAACGTACATAACCATAACCGTGAATAATATTTCTAGGGCAGTCAGAAATAACAACACGATTGCCCAAAGTGGTAAATTTTGAGAAGCCCTTTTGTAAAAAAAAATGTACTAAAGTGTGTAGGTAAGTTTTATCAAAAGTTTGTTCATTTAATCAGGTAAAATACTTGATAGTTTTATATCACAAAAAATCGTATCTTACATATAAAAATGGAGCTCTCGATCAAATGATCCGCTAAAATTCAAAAACGGCTGAACCGATTTGGCCAGTCTTAATCTTGAAAAATTCGTGCTAATCAGTAGGTTATCGGAAAGGCGAGATATTATTTCAAAATTGCGTAAAAACTTTACATTTTTAATTTGAAAATTTTTGTAGAAGCGTAATTTGAATAAAACAATGGACGGTGGCTAATACGTCAAATGTCAAACGCTTTTGACAGATGATGTTCAATTAAGTTTAATAAGATGTTTTACGTGAATATTATTTAATTACGATTAAATTGTAGTAAGCAGTTTTATTCGTAGTTTTATTTATATACAAAAACGTTAGTAAACTCTTTGACGTAAACAAATTAACGGCTTAAAATATATTTTAAAAATATAAAGCGTTGTAATACAGGTATGAAATTAGAGTATGTTATTTCTTAATATGTGTACTGAATTATAAAAATATAAAAAAAAAATGTTTTAACAGAAGAAACTAAAAAATTGCAATGCACACGTGTATACTCTATTTTTATTATATTAGTTGCGAATGGACGGTTGAATATGATATGAGAAGTACTTTTGAAAAATGTTTTAAAAATATACAATATTATACTAGAGCTATATAATTTAGTATCTTATTACCTAATATATGTACTCAATTATAAAAATATAAAATCACATATGTTTCTTAGAAAAACAACTATAAATTTGCAATTCAGTAAAATCATGTAATAGGGCTGCTAGTGTTACTACAAACTGAAGAATATCAACTTTTTTGAAATGTTAATATGAAAATGCAATTTTTGGCGTTGTAGCACTCTTTTTTTGCAAATCAATTTTTCTCTGAAAGATCTCATTTGTATAATTATATACTCATTGGTATTTACAAAACATTTTCTAGGTTATATTATTTTTTATACATGTTATGTAAATTCAGAACTTAAATTTGGTATCGATCGAAGGGACATTTTGTCGAATAACATTTTCCCAGTTATAATTTCCCAGAATTTATCCAAGAATAGATAGTAATATATAAATTTTCTATTTCTCAATTATAGACAAACTAATAGGGTTTATTATTTTTATAATTCCCCATTGTATATGGCATTCAAACGACACATCCTTATACATTTGGAGTATCAATATTTTTGATTCTCTAGAAATTGTTTAGTATATACCTTACTTAGCGAAACAATGTTTGCCGGGTCAGCTAGTCTATATATATATATATATATATATTTATATATATATATATATATATATATATACATGTGTGTGTATATATTTCTATTTTATACAAGGATTTTGTCGTCCTGCAGGAGCTCCTGTAATTATCCTCGAAGACTGCACTCCCTTTTATCCTGTTAACATCTTTGTCGGCACTTTTTCGTAATTATAATAAAACAGAATTTCCATCTTAAAATGTATATATATATATATATATATATATATATATATATACAAATACACCGCCGGAATGCTTTTTCATAATTATCCCGGAGTCGTCATTCCGGTTAAAGTGTTTACTCTAATTTTTTAGGTACATAGTACTACTCTTTGCAGGGTTTGTTCTTATTAGAATTAATGTTTTGTTTAAAAATGTCAAAGAAATATAAATAAAAAATTAAAAGAAATATAAATACAAAATATAAAAAGAATATAAATAATAATAATAGAAAATATAAAAAGACTATAAAAAGAAATATAAATAAAAAATGAAAAGAAATATATAGAAAAAAACTTCTACCCTATAAATCTCTACACCGTTACCAAAAATTTCAATTTCACTTTCCCTCATTTTTTTAAATTAAATCCCCTTAATTTGTTCAAGTTTTATTTTTTTTAATAACTAGATGTTTTCCTTTTTCTTATTTTTTCTCAAAATTCTCAAAGGGCCAATAACCAAAATTTACACAAAAAAATTTCTACAAACTCGTAAATATTCCCGTTTTAAATTATTTCACATGAGTATTCTCGTATTTGCGTTAAAAAAAAGTTTCCGCCCAAGAAAATTGTATCCAAAAGGCGAATTCGACTCCGGGGAGTTATTACTCCGGTGACGTCGCTCCGGGGAATGGCAGGGTCAACCTAAATGATGATTGGACACGATATAAGATTAAGGCAGGTCCGGAATAGGGAAACAAATGAGAGTGATAAATTTTGTAGATATTAATAATTAATGTGGGATAAACGCGAAGTCTCTAAATGGTGACCCCGTAGTACTTTTGCAATTCAACAAATCAAAAGGATATTATGGAATTATTTATATCTGTTATATAATTTTAGAGCGCGTTCTACATACACACATATTAGGTTGTCAAATATCTTCCTTCCGCTTTTTTGCTCTTAGTTTATAATACAAAAAGGCGGAAGGGAGATATTTGACAACCTTATATTTATACTAAATACAAATAATTCAAAATGCAATCTGTCAATTAGTAATTTGTTATGTTTAAAAACAAACATTTAAAGAATGTCGGGTTTACCAATTATATATGTATAGGGTCCGTCATATAACTTTTTTTTTTTGAAAATGCTATATATAAACTATTGAATATTTTCTCAATTTAAATCTTTTCTATTTGAAAGTGCAATCCTTCTGGTTAATAATCGAAAATAATTTAATTGAAATGGCTGTCTAACTTTTTAATGGATGTCAAAAATTCTAAATTGCTACCAATAAAAAAAAGTTATATGGCGGACCCTTTATTATAATAAATTTAAATATTTTATCACCTGTCTGGACTCCTGCTCCGCCCCTGTCGCCAAGAAATGTTTCTGAATTATGTTGGGCGCCAGTAATTGCCTGAAAAGTAATAAACAGGTAACATTAAATTAATTATTAACGAAATTGAATAAATAAATATTATATATATATATATATATATATATATATATCGATTCCTACAGATAGGTAGATGTGCTGATTAGGCAAAGGCAGGTCCAGCAGTTAAGGAGATAAAGAGCAAAGAGTGCAGAAAATACAATTCGAGTTTTTGAAAGAACGTAGTATCCGATTTGAATGATTTAAAAAACATTGAATTTGTAATGAATGGGAGAAGAGGTGATTAGCTTTTGGCAAAGGCAGGTCCCGCCATTTCGAAGATACAGAGCGAAATGTGCAAAAAATTGTGCTTGAGTAAACTAAGCGTCCGATTTGAATGACCTAAAAAACTTTCTGCTTGTATTGACACGTTGCTTTTGAGGATAAAAAATTATTACATTTTTTTTTATTTTCTATAAAATATTTTTGTAATTTTGGATTGAAAGTTCAAAAAATTACCCAGGCTAAGCACAGTCTAAGCGCCACTCTGGTACAAATGTTTACCCAAGTGCGTTTAGACTGTTCATGTAAAGGAGCGATTTTCCAATTGTGTGAAAAGAACTAACTAAAACTATTGAAAAATGTGAAAATGCCGCCAAGAAAAGCACAGTATAAGTGAAAATGTCGCACAGAATTATTTGCAAATGCGTTTAGACTGTGACTATACAAGAGCACTTTTTTGAATTTTGTGTAAATTAGGCAACAATTTTTTTTGAAATTGAATTCGAAATGAAATGACGATTGTTATTGTTCTGCAGATAAATTGATTTATGATTCAGATATAACAAACAAGATAGCAAAAAAATGAAAGTCACAGTATTTGTAATAATACTATGAACACAACTGAATAATCTACTGTGAATAATCTATGAATACCACACATCGATTAACTATGATCCCCACTCATTGCCAAATGCAATGCAATAGTCTCTCTAGGTTGTCATAACTATTCAAAGAAGTGTCAAAAAACGATCCCTAAGGGTCATTAGTCTCAAAATTTAAAAACCATGGTAAAACTATATGCGTCAAATTATCGATCAATTTTTGAATAATATGTGCATGGCTCTTGTAATGACTAATATTTACCCGGAGCATATATATGTGGCATGCATTGCAGTGGGTAAACCATCGCAATAATTTGTATTAGCTGTCCCTTTCACTTATATACCACATACCCCAATAATTCTGAAAATATTTTTTGGCGTTTTTTGGGCCAGCTAGTATATATATATATATATATATATAATATATATATATATATATATATATATATATATATAATTCCTATCCTCGATTCCCGTTTCCCAAATTCTTCCATATATTAACACGTACGGTGGAGAGACGTGCGCGGTCTTCCTAAAATTCCCTGATTGTATATTTTTCAATTCGAAATCTCGTTTGCAGCCTCCATTCAGACTCGAATTTTTCGTCGATGAGAGCCGACAGTCGAGAAAAACCCATAGACGTCCCAAACAACAAGACGTATATGTTGCCTTGGCAGGTGGAGACCGGGGCGAAAGTTGACAGATCGAAAATAATTCGGTTTTTAATTTTAATTCTAGCTAAAATTCTAAATAGATATTTTTTTTCCAACAATTACAATTATTTTTTCCCTTTTCTATACTTTTTTTAATTTTTGTTCTAAATTATTTTAACATTTTTCTACCCTAAGTATTTTATCATTACAATTATTTTCATGTTATATATTCTTTTTTGATACTTCTCTTAATTATCATTTTCCAGATATGGAACTCAAATAAAAATTGCATAACGGATATTTAAAAGATTTTTTTTACCATAAGAAGAATCTCAAGATCTACAAGCCTTAAATAAACTATTCGAATTTTATAACATTTTTTTCTTCAAGTTATTGTATTAAATAATACTAATGTTAGGCTTAATATTGTTTCATAGTTGTATTTTTACTGTGATTAATTCAATTAAGATAATTTATTTTCTGTAATTATTAAATTTAATCCTGTATCCGTAATATTAATATAAAAATAAATAAATAAAGCTTACTAATATACTAGAAATAATTAATTTTAACCTTGGAGGGTAGTTTATATAATTTTTAGAAATATGAGATAAGGTCCTTTATTCTAATTCCGCTTGATTAAGTTTTGTTTATTCACTTTTCATGTAAACATAATACGAACGTTGTCGTCCAATATATAACTTATTATATTTTGTCTATAAAATACTAAAACATTTAATATTTGATATTCCTCGAAAAAAAATTTATGGTACGGAAAGTTCCAGCAATTTGCCTCAAGGCACGATGCCATAGACCACTAGTTTTTATGCAAGAGTCTGCTAACTAGCAAATTAATTTAAGATATAAAGAGAAAAGGACTCTACTGGCGACCAAATTGAACTAGGCTATAAAAAAAGGACTCTACTGGCGACCAAATTGAACTAGGCTATAAAAAAAGGACTCTACTGACGACCAAACATTAAACCCGCTAAAAATCTTGGTCAAAATAGACTCTAGTGATAAGCAAATTAAACTAGGCTACAAAAAAGGACTCTACTGACGACCAAACATTAAACCCGACAAAAATCTCGGTTAAAATAGACACTACTGACGACCAAATTAAACTAGAATATAAAAAAGAACTCTACTGACGAGCAAACATTAAATCTAACAAAAATCTTGGTCAGAAAGAACTCTACTGACTAGAAAATTTAACTAGACTATAAAAAAGAACTCTACTGACGAGCAAATTAAACTAGGCTATACAAAAGCACTCTACTGACGACTAAACATCAAACCCGACAAAAATCTTAGCCAAAAAGGACTCTACTGACGACCAAATTAAACTAGGCTATAGAAAGAGGACTCTACTGACGAACAAACATTGAACCTAATAAAAATCTTGGTCAAAAAGAACTCTACTGACGAGCAAATTAAACTAGACTATAAAAAAGACTCTACTGACGACCAAACATTAAACTCTTTAAAAATCCTGGTCAAAAAAGAATCTACTGATAAGGAAATTAAACTAGACTATAAAAAGAACTCTACTGACGACCAAACATTAAATCCGACAAAAATCTTGTCCAAAAAGGACTGTACTGACGAGCAAATTGAACTAGGCTGTAAGAAAGGACTCTACTGACGAGCAAATTAAACTAGGCTATAAAAAAGGACTCTACTGACGAGCAAATATTAAACCCGACAAAAAATCTTGGTCAAAATAGACTGTACTGACGAGCAAATTGAACTAGGCTATAAAAAGGACTCTACTGACGAACAAACATTGAACCTAATAAAAATCTTGGTCAGAAAGGACTCTACTGACGACCAAATTAAACTAGAATATAAAAAAGAACTCTACTGACGAGCAAATATTAAACCCGACAAAAAATCTTGGTCAAAATAGACTCTACTGATGAGCAAATTAAACTAGACTACAAAAAGGACTCTACTGACGAGTAAACATTAAACCCAACAAAAATCCTGGTCAAAATAGATTCTACTGATGAGCAAATTAAACTAAGGTATAAAAAGAACTCTACTGACGAACAAACATTAAACCTGATAAAAGTCTTGGTCAAAAAGGACTCTACTGACGAGCAAATCGAACTAGGCTATAAAAAAGGACTCTACTGACGAGCAAATTAAACTAGGCTATAGATAGGGACTCTACTGACGATCAAACATTAAACCCGCCAAAAATCTTGGTCAAAAAGGACTCTACTGACGAGCAAATTAAACTAGGTTATAAAAAAGGACTCTACTGACGACCAAACTAAACTAGATTATGAAAAAGGACTCTACTGACGACCAAATTAAAAATCTATATCAAAAAGGACTCTACTGACAAGCAAACTAAATATTTCGACAGAAAATTAGAAAAGGAACTCTACTGACGATAAAATATTAAACCCGCCAAAAATCTGGGTAAAAAAGAACTCTACTGATGAACAAATTAAACTAGGCTACAAAAAGGACTCTACTGGCGGGAAATGATTCGGATTTTAATTCTAATTTCGACTAAAATTCTAAAAATATTTCATTCTTGCTGTTCAACGTCAAAGCAACCTCGTTTCCCTGATTCTAAGGGTAAATTATTACAAAATTCAGAGATATTCAGAGTTATTTCTGTGTTATAAACAAAAACATTTTAGAACAGACTCCTATGTAAACTTTTTATTGATATTGTTAATGAAATTACTCAAGTAGGTAATATTACAGTTATCCACCAAAATTTGACCAAATTTTTGCGAGCCTTGAATGCTAAATTCAATAAAATACCATTTACTCTAGGTGGAGATTTCAATGCCAAATTTTATTCTAAAAAATCTCATATAGAAATATCAAAAATCATATAGAAATATCAAATATCTTTGGGGTCTGATGCTTCTTGGGAAACAAATTAGTACACAAAACCCATGTGTCGATTATATGCACAGAGATGCATTCTTATCTTCTAAAGGGATTGATTTTTTAAGAGATAAACTACGAGACTCAGACAATTTTCTGACTGAATTTCTTATATAAATGTATGTTACCAGGTGTCCCTATTACCCCGTCGTACCCTAGATCCAGTATTATAATATATTCGTTATAAGTATATTCTGTATATTTGTGTTTACATTGCCTTTGCCGCCCTCTAATTCTGCTCGCTCGCATTTATTCCGCGCTGTCAATTTGTCTGAGCAAACACGACACCTCCGACACACGAAAATATACACACACACGTGCGTGTTATTATATTGACAGACATTTCTGTATATATATACACAAATATATACAAACATATACATATACACCTATCTACTTAAATGTGTACACGAAAAATCCTAAGAGGGATTTTCAACGCGCGATTTATATAGGACGACGGCGAGTCAAACTCGATTCGAATATTTTTACTGTCGCTTCAGTGTCGAATTAAATGTAAACGATAAATTTTATTAAGATATATATATATATATATATATATATATATATTAGGGTGGTCCTTAAAATGGTCATTTTCGAATTTCCTTGCTCCCAAAGATTCAAATGGTTCCAAAGTATTAAAAAACATTTCTCTGAAAGTTTTAGCTCTAAATTCTCTTTTAGACAGAACGTAATTCAATCAAAGTTTTGTATGGAAATAGCATGAAAAAAATTTTGAAAATTAAAAAAAAAACAATTTTTAGGTATAACTTAGCAACAAATGAATTAAAAGTAAAATTTAGTGTCATTTTTTGTTGAAAATTCGACGCTGTGCAAAATTTTTTGAAATTTTTAACTTCCCGTAGGGCAAGTTATAGTAATCGCAAAAAAATCAAAAATGAAAATTTTTATATATCTTTACGTTTCAAAGGTTTCTGAATATTTTGGCATACCTTAGAAAAAATGGATGTATGTGTGTGTGTGTCTGTGCGGATACAAATTTTCGTCGACGATTTCGGGAACACGGATCAACCGATTTGAATAATTCAAAAAACATTCGATTCGTATTGATAAGGAGACGTGCTGATTAGTTTTTGGCGAAGGCAGGTCTAGTCGTTCCGAAGATACGGGACAAAAAGTGCCGAAAACGGTAACTCAGTTTTTAAGAGAATGGAGCGTCCGATTTTAATAATTCAAAAAACATTTTACTTGTGTTGACAAGGTGAAGAACCGATCAAATTTTCATAAAGGCAGGTCTAGCGGTTTCGGAGATCTAATGAAAAAGGTAAAAAAAAATGCCATTTGGCGGTCAAAAATGATCATTAGACATATGCACATCAAATTATCAGATATTTTATAGAGATTTCAACAATAAGTATAATTTTGGTTTACATTCCTATGGGTTCCGTACCAATGTTTACGCGTTAGACGTCGACGCGGCGCTTACGCTGTTTGATATTTCGTTTTTATGCAGTTAAAGCAGTACGATTGCTTTAAAAAAAAGTTTAGATCTTTCAAAATATGTCAAAATAAAGAAAACATTTAAAAAAAAAAATTAAAAAAAAATTTAAAAAAAATATTTTTTTTTCAAAAAAAAGTAATTTTTTGTCTAATTGTTTGTCAATAATCTTATTTTTTCAAAATAAATTTTTTTCAAAAATGTTAATCGTTTTTAAAAAAACATAATAATTTTTGGTACGGAAAGTTCCAGCAATTTGCCTTAACGCACGATGCCTTAAATGCCTTGAGACAGAATTCCACTTACAGCTAGTTTCATGTTATTTCCATACGAAGTTTGATTGAATTGCGCTCTATCTAAATATTAATATTAAAAGCTAAAACTTTCAGAGAATTGTTTTTTTATCAATTTGGAACCATTTGAGCCCTTGGGGGCAAGGAAATTCGAAAATGTCCATATTGAGGACCACCCTAATATGTATATTGTATATATATACTACCTATCCCGAAAAACGCCCAGAAAAAAAATATTTTCAGAATTATTTGGGTATGTGGTATATAAGTGAAAGGGACAGCTAATACAAATTATTTACCTACTGAAATGCATATATATATATATATATATATATATATATATATATATATATATATATACGTGTATATATAAATGCTTCAGGCAAATATTAGTCATTACAAGCGCCTTGCACTTATTATTCAAAAATTGATCTACACGGATTTATAGATAATTTTATCTACTTTTCAATGATATATAATAACATATACAAGTTTGAACAAATTTTTTAAGAAATTACTTAAAATACAGGAAAATGCAGTGGAAAACCTAACTTCTTAGTTTACACAAGAAGCTCAGTATTCAATTTTAAAATTCCATCAATTTTTTTATTACAATTTTGTTCCAAACGACAAAAATTGTTGTACACAGATTTATAGATAATTTTATCCACTTCTCAATGATATATAATAATATATACATGTTCGAACAAATTATTTGAGAAATCACTAAAAATACAGAGAAATGCATTATAAAACTTGACTTCTTAATTTAAACGAGAAGCTCAGTATTCAATTTTAAAATTCAATCAATTTTTTTATGATAATTTCATTCCAAACGACTAAAATTGTTAAACACGGATTAATAGATAATTTTATCTACTTTGCATTGATATATAATAATATACACATGTTTGAACAAATTATTTAAGAAATTACTAAAAATACAGAAAAATGCACTAAAAAACTTGTCTTCTTAGTTTAAACAAAGTTTATAGTTTTATCATGATTTTATCGATGGTAACCTTTACGCTTCTAAATATAAGAATTGTGTTAGAAATAATAACAGATAAATTTGAGCTTTTTTATAAGCTCAGACTCAAAATTTAGTGAAAAACGTTTACAAAAGTCAGTCCAAAAGTTTCTCAGTCTATTATAAAATTTCATAAAAATCGGTCAAGCCGTTTCGGAGAAAAATTGCCCTAACACAATGATACGAAAACATCTGTTTAAATATAATTACATGTATATTTTATACTATGATATAAAAGTGCATCCATCGGTGACATTAATAATATTCCGTGCAGTTTTAGTTTCAAGCGTTTCAACAAAATTTTAAATTAATGTTCGCGACCGTGTCAAATGTCTGCTCTCGCTAATTACGACACTTTGTACATGTGTTTTTGCCCACTAAATAGAAATACACTCGAATATATATATATATATATATATATATATATATATATATATACATTTATACATACATACACGTATTTCTATTCAGAACAGTGTTTGCCAACGTTTTGAGGGAACGATCCACATTAACATTTATAAACTAAGAAGTCAAGTTTCCTAGTACATTTTTTTGTATTTTTAGTAATTTCTTAAATAATTTGTTCAAACATGTATATATTATTATATATCATTGAAAAGTATATAGAATTATCTACAAATCCGTGTATAACAATTTAAGTCGTTTGGAACAAAATTATAATAAAAAAATTGATTGACTTTTAAAATTGGATACTGAGTCACTTGTTTGAACCAAGATGTCAAGTTAATTATATTTTTTTGTTTTTGCTAAATTAAAAAAAAAAAGTTCAAACATGTTTATATTATCATATATCATTAAAAAGTGGATAATATTATCTAGAAAATTGTGTTTACCAATTTTAGTCGTTTGGAACAAAATTATAATAAAAAATTTGATTGAATTTTAAAATTGAATACTGAGCTTGTTTAAACTAAGAAGTCAAGTTTTCTAGTGCATTTTTCTGTATTTTTAGTAATTTCTTAAATAATTTCTTTAAATAATGCATATATTATTATATATCATTAAAAGGTAGATACAATTATCTACAAAATTATGTATAACAATTTAAGTCGTTTGGAACAAAATTATAATAAAAAAAAGATTGAATTTTAAGCTGAGCTTCTTGTTTAAACTTATAAGTCAAGTTTTCCAGTGCATTTTTCTGTATTTTTTATTAATTTCTTAAATAATTTGTTCAAACATCTATATATTATTATATATCATTGAAAAGTATATAGAATTATCTACAAATCCGTGTATAACAATTTAAGTCGTTTGGAACAAAATTATAATAAAAAAATTGATTGAATTTTAAAATTGAATACTGAGCTTCTTGTTTAAACTAAGAAGTAAAGTTTCTAGTGCATTTTTCTGTATTTTAGTAATTTCTTAAATAATTTGTTCAAACATGTATATATTATTATATATCATTGAAAAGTAGATAAAATTATATAGAAAATTATGTACAATAACTTAAGTCGTTTGGAACAAACTTATAATAAAAACATTGATTGAATTTTAAAATTGAATACTGAGCTTCTTGTTTAAACTAAGAAGTCAAATTTTCTAGTGCATTTTTCTGTATTTTTAGTAATTTCTTATATAATTTGTTCAAACATGTGTATATATTATTATATATCATTGAAAAGTAGATAAAATTATCTGTAATTCCGTATATAAAAATTTTAGTCGTTTGGAACAAAATTATATTAAAAAAAATAATTGAATTTTAAAATTGGATACTGAGCCTCTTGTTTAAACTAAGAAGTCAAGTTTTCTAATGCATTTTTTGTTAAATTATTAAATAATTCGTTCAAACATGTATATATTATTATATATCATTGAAAAGTAGATATAATTATCTAGAAAATTATATATAACAATTTAAGTCGTTTAGAACAAAATTATATTAGAAAAATTGATTGAATTTTAAAATTGAATACTGAGCTTCTTGTTTAGACTAAGAAGTCAAGTTTTCTAGTGCATTATCTGTATTTTTAGTAATTTCTTATATAATTTATTCAAACATGTATATATTATTATATATCATTGAAAAGTAGATAAAATTATCTATAAATCTGTATATAACCGTTTATAGTCGTTTGGAACAAAATTATATTAAAAAAATTAATTGACTTTTAAAATTGAATACTGAGCCACTTGTTTAAACCAAGATGTCAAGTTGATTATATTTTTTATGTTTTTGTTAATTTTTTTTCAAAAAATTTTTTTAAAATATATATATATATATATATATATATATATTGTGAAATATCATTGAAAAATAGATAAATTTATCTAAAAATTTGTATTTTTTTTTCTTAATTACTGCATCACCAATCTAAACAGCTATTTTATGAGATTATTTTTCATTATTATAACCGTAAGAAATATATTTTCAACTAAAAAAAAGATGAAAAAAATATTCAGTAGTTTCTTTTCCCACAGCATTTTCAAAAATAAAAGTTGGGAAAATGATTCGCAAAATCACATTCTAAACGCTTTTGCAAATATATTTGTACTAGCTTGTATTTTAGACTGTATCTAGAAACTTTTCAAGATACTCACAAAATATCAATATCAATAATATTCACAAAATTTTAAAAGAGTTTCTGTATAGTCACAATATAAAGGTAATTGCTAATATAATTGTGAGGAGTTTTCACTTAGACTTGTAATCTTTCTAATATTTGTTTAATACAGGGACCACCATTAGCGTTATTTTATTTGACAATACAAAGTATAATTTAAAAAATATATAATTTTTATTACTTTTACAATTTTATTTCAAATTTACAGACTGTAATGTAATATTTCGACCATAATTTGTCGTTTATAATGTCTTGGCGACTTTGAATTTCTTATATTATTTTTTTGGCATATTTTTTCTGGTGACTAATGTAATTGTTCGACTATGAATTGTGATCTATAATATCTTTAAGTCCTAAAACACAAAAAGAAAAAGAATATTTTGCCAAAATTATAGACCAAACATTTGTTCTATAAATAGAGTTGGATAATAAACGTATTTTCGTTCAAATTTGTGTGGTTTTAATTATTTTAAATTAACTAGGGGTAAACTCAATTCCCATACTTGTTCACAGGGGCAGTGACATTGAAAAGGTTGGGAACCACTGCTTTAGGACCTTGGCTTTCAAGTCAACAGAATTTCCATTTTCAAAATTTTATTTTACCTCTGGGGGTACTAAGCCCTAACTTTGGCTAGCACTGCCCTAGCCAGAATTTCGTTGCCAGCATCATGCAGAGTTTTTAATATATTCAAAAACTATTAATTACATTTTTCGCTCGCGCGACTTCGCACAGAGAAAATGCGACCGGAGGCGAATTTTATGATATTTTACAAGCGGATTTACAACGCTTGTAACGCCTGTAACGATTGTAATTAATAATTAAATTGTAAATAATTATGAATTATTTATTTTAACGATGTCAACCTTACAACTACTTGCAATTGGTAAAAATGCATTAGTACTAGAGATCACTTTACTGACTCAGTTTTTGTTCCGAATGACTAAAATTGTTATACACGGATTCATAGATAATTTTATCTTCTTTTCAATAATATATAATAATAATAGGTTGTCAAATATCTCCCTTCCGCCTTTTTGTATTAAACCAAGAGCAAAAAAGCGGAAAGGAGATATTTGACAACCTAATATATACATGTTTGAAGTTTTTTTAAAAAAATTGATCAAAATATTCAAAACCAGTTTGACATTTTGGTTCAAATAAGTGACTCAGTATTCAATTTTAAAAGTCAATTAATTTTTTTATTATAATTTTGTTCCAAACGACTAAAATTGTTATACACGGATTCATAGATAATTTTATCTACTTTTCAATGATATATAATAATATATACATGTTTGAACAAATTATTTAAGAAATTACTAAAAGAACAGAAACATGGACTAGAAAACTTGACTTCTTAGTTTAAACAAGAAGCTCAGTATTCAATTTTAAAATTCAATCAATTCTTTTAATATAATTTTGTTCCAAACGACTAAAATTGTTATACATCGATTTATAGATAATGTTATCTACTTTTCATTAATATATAATAAAATATACATGTTTGAACAAATTATTTAAGAAATTACTAAAAATACAGAAAAATGCACTAAAAACTTGACTTCTTAGTTTAAACAAGAAGGTCAGTATTCAATTTTACAAGTCTATAAATTTTGTTACATAATTTTGTTCGAAACGATTCAAATTGTTATACAATATATTGATATACTTATGTTAACAAATGTTGAGTAGTGTGTAGTATATAATAAATTCCTCAAAACATTTTCCTAGGAACAAGTTACAACGTTATGCCCAAAAAGTTAATAGATGTTACATTGAAAATAAAATTTAATTTTTTTTTATAATTCAAATTGTATAAAATATTGATAAAACATATTAATTTACTAAATTAATTATGTGAATGTTGACAAGAGTCTGAAATATGCTTATGAATAAATAAATAAATAAATAAATAAATATGTAAAACTTACGTGTTCAGTTCCAAGTCGAGCCGAAATTTGTGATTAAATGCCTTGATGAGTAGGGACGTCCTATGAAAGTGTTTACCAGTCTGAAAAAAAGAAAAACATAAAATTAGACATCATCGTAAAATAGAACAATTAGAATTAGAATAAGAATCATAAAATATTCTGAAAACAAAATCGATTTTTCAAATTAGACATCATCATAAAATAGAACAAATAGAAATCAATATCATAAAATATTCTGGAAACACAATCGATAGAATTGTACAAGAAATAAATAAATTAATTAAATTATTGTTAACTTCGTTCGACGCTATTAACACACCTCATCTCTAATTACTCGTTTATTGTCTCTAATTACACTCTCTACAACATTAATCTTCATTTGTCACTATTTGTACTATTTTGTTATTTTATTTATTAATTAAAATTTTTATCTATATATATATATATATATATATATATATATATATAAAAGTGGATCGCTTAAGCTAGAACACTTATAACTCACGAATGGCTGAACCGATTTAGATGAAAATTGGCAGGGAGGTAGTTTAGAACCAAGAGAAACATACGTGATTGATTTTTGTCCCGTTTTTTCATTCTAATTCATTATATATATACTAATGAAAATTCTAAATATACTAGCTAGCCCGGCCACGCGTTGCAGTGGCTCAGTAATCTATTGGTGGCAGGGAGGTAATTTAGAGCCAGGAGAAACATATGAAATACTTTTTATCCCGTTTTTTATTCTAATTCTGAATTATTTATTTATAAACTATCCATGTAGTTTATTCAATCTATGACACTATCAATGATTTCTTTCATGACATTTACCTTCGATTGTCAACTGTCATTCGGTGTTTCTGTCATTGAAATTAACCTCCACTACCTCATGTTAAATATAGTGAATGAATATTAGTTCTTGGTTCTATATATATATATATATATATATATATATATATATATATAAGGTGAAGTATAGTTTAATTAATAATGCCGCGACCAAGACGATCGAATCTTTCCCAACAAAGCCGTAATGCAAGAAGAATGCGAAATATCGCAAATGCAACAACTGAAGAAGTGCATTACATACATTTACATTTACATGTACATTTTGTCGAATAACTTATTCTCAGTTATAATTTCCCAGAATTCATCGGAAAATGGTTAGTAATATATGAAGGTACGGGGTTAAAAGTTCCACGACCAAAGTGTCAAAAACCAGTAAAGCTAAAGCATTGTTTAACAACATTATTTGAAAGTAAAGGGAAAAAGATGTTTAACCAGCTATAACCTTGATTCTTATGACTTTGATATTGGGAGATAAACGGTAATCTTTGAAAATCCATAATAAAAGCAATTTTTATGTTGGTAGTTTTTTAGCATTAGTTAAAAATGTAATCATTTTGTAAAATACCTTTAAAATTAAAATAAGAAGTTTGCCACTTGACCGTTCCAAGTTACCCCGCCTATAGGGTAAAAAGATCTAGATAACAAATTTTTAAAAAACATCAAAAAAGCACATTATTACAATGATGAAGTAGAAGGCAGTCTACTGAACGTAGTCAGATAATTGTTCGTTTGATATGTGTTATTTGTTGTGATAAAATTGGTGTGATTTTCACAATATAGTTTATATTTGCTCAAAGTCAAATTGGACCTTTGTGCCTCGCCCTGCTCTACATATATACTTCTTATTAAATTTTTATTAAAGATAAAGACAAAATATAGACAAATTAGATGGGGTTTATTGTTTTTGTAATACCTCATTGTATATTGCATTCAAACGACACATCATTATACACTTAAAGTATTATTATTTTTGATTCTCTAGAAATTGTTTAGAATATTCCTTACTTACCGAAACAACGTTTACCGGGTCAGCTAGTATATATATGTACATATGTGTCAATATAACTCCGATTGTTTGATCAAATTTCATTAATTAATCTGCAATTAGATTTAATTAATGAAATTACATAACGTATGTGTCAATGCATCACTTATATAATTCAATTTCGAAATGTGTTAAAATCGTGTGAATCTAATTTGTAATGTAAAATAACAGATTTTCGTTTAATTTTAATTAATAGACTTATTTTTGTGCAATTCATACCTCATCAGGCAATACTATATATGATAATTTTTTTTTCTAAAATAAAATGCCATAAATGGGAAAAAATATGAATATTTTTGAAAATATGAAATAAACCAATTAATATCACAACGAATATTTTCATAAAAAAAAAAATAAAAATAAAAATGGAAATAAAATAAATGCATAGATTTAAAAAGCTCATCTCATCGAGACTTATATTTTATATATAAAATTCTTCTGTAATGATGTATGTAAATACACTTCCCCTAAACGATTATTCGGATTTTGATAAATCTTTCTGAAGTTTGTTAAGAGAATTTTTTAGGAATATTTGAATTATAGAAACATAGATTGTAGAAATAAATGGAAAAAATTACAAAAAACGACATGTCATTGTTTGACATTGAAAATATTTTAACAAACGAAATGTGCTAAAAATTTCAATTTACTTATGAGCCTAGACAATATTAGAACATGTATAATAAATTCGTGATTATGAATAAGAAAAAATGAAATGTCTACATTATTATTGCCAAAAAGCAACTGAGATGAGACAGAAATTAACATAAGATACAGTAGTATATGTATGGCAGATTGTATAATACACATATGAATAGGATTTGAAAAATTAATTCACTTAAAATATGAATTTTTTCTTGAGTTAATATTTGTGATATACATTTCACAGTGTGTTCACCTCACCAGGCAATACTATGATGTAACTTAATTAATATGAAATATTTTTTTTGTAAAATAAAATGTCATGCATAGACAAAAAGAATTATTTCAGAATGAAATTTTTGAGATTATATAATTTTTGAGAAACACTCACTATATATCTCATCAGGCAATACTATGGTGTGACTTGATTAAAGAGAATATATATATATATATATATATATATATATATATATATATATTCTGTTTGAAATTTAATTAATATTTCATGCCTCCTGAATACTAATTAATTATATCGATCTAATTAACGATTGTCCGAATCAAAATCAAACTATTCTCTAATGATGATTTTAATTGCAAAATAATTCTGCTTCTGGCATATTATTATCGTCATAAAGCGAAACGAAACATCTATTTTATTGTTTAAAATCAATACAATTAATGCAATGATAGTGTAATGAATTAATTTAGTTATATTAAAACTTTTTTTTTTCGTGGTAAATAAATACTTTGTTGAGTTTGTTTATATGTTATTAATACTCATAGTTGATAGAAGTATAAACTAGTGGTGTATGGCATCGTGCCTTAAGGCAAATTGCTGGAACTTCCCGTACCGTAATGAAATATTCGAGAAATTTTAAACATTTTCAAATATATTATTACAAATATATATTATTATTTTTTTGCTATATTGTTATATCTGAGCAAATCAAATGTAAATCATAAATCAATTTATCTCCAGAACATTAACAATCGTCATTTCATTTCGAATTCAATTTAAAAAAAAATAGTTGCCCAATAGTTACACAATATTGAAAAAGAGCTCCCGCATAGTCACAGTCTAAACGTATTTGCAAATAATTCTGTGCGACATTTTCACTTATACTGTACTTAGCTTGGCGGCATTTTCACATTTTTTAATAGTTTTCGCACAAAATCGGAAAAGTGCTCCAATACATGAACAGTCTAAACGCACTTGGGTAAACATTTGTACCAGAGTGGCGCTTAGACTGTTCTTAGCCTGGGTGCTTTTTTGAATTTTTAATCCAAAATTACAAAAATATTTTATGGAAAATATGGAAAAACGTGTAATAATTTTATATCCTCAAAAGCAATTGTTTTGTCAATACAAGCAGAAAGTTCTTTGAATCATTCAAATCGGACGCTTAGTTTACTCAAAAACTGCTATTTTTTGCACATTTAGCTCTGTACCTCCGTAACGGCTGGACCTGTCTTTGCCAAAAACTAATCACCTATTCTCCCAATCATTACAAATTGAATGTTTTTTATATCATTCAAATCCGATATTCCGCTCTCTCAAAAACTCGATTTTTATTTTCGGCACTCTTTGCTCTGTATCTTCGTAACGGCTGGATCTGCCTTTGCCAAAAACTAATCAGCACATCTCTCTATTAATAGGCATCGAATGTTTTTTAAACCGATCAAATCGGTTGATCCGTGCGCCCGAAAACGTGGACGAAAAAATGCGGACATACAAAACGCACACTCATTTAGTTTCTGAGGTATGCCAAAATGTTCAGAAACCTTCAAAACGTCGAGAAATGCAAAAATTTTCATTTCAATATGTAGATCGCAAACGCGGTCGCTTTGGCGTGACTTCAATTTTAATTGTTTCCACTCTCCATAGAGGCGCCACCAACTATAGCAAGTAAATTCACCACTAGGTGAATATATATATATATATATATATATATATATATATATATATATACTACTTATTAATTTTGAAAGGAATTGAGAAAAAATATGTGGTTATCCTATCTACCAACTCTTTCATACATAATTTCATAGATATAATTTTATGTATCACTTGACTTGTAGTGTCATCATTATTATAATTATAATTATTATTGTTACATTGTAATTCTCATCTGTACTGTTCGGGTCGATTCAAAACAACAACAAGTTGTGAAATGTGAAACATATTGCATCAGTCGAGTCGAGTCGATTTTGGAATATAAAAATTTTAATTGTTTTAATGGAGAAAAAGTAATATTCGTATAGTAAACACAATATTCGTATTACTTTTTCTCCATTAAAACAATTAAAATTTTTATATTCCAAAATTAAAGATGAAACTCCATTAACAAAAAAGAAAGATATAGTTTATAAAGTAAATTGTTTGGATTGTAATTGCTCTTATATTGGCCAGACCTGCCAGAACTTAGAAAAGAGACTCAGGCAACATGAATTACAATGTGAAAAAATAGATAACAAAAAATTTAAAAGTACACTTGTGGATCATGCTAATATCAACAACCATAAGTTTGACTTTGACAATCCCCAAATTTTATTCCATGAGAAAGACTTATTTAAACGGAGCATGGCAGAATCAATGTTAATAGTTCGGACTAACAATAGCATAAATCTAAGAACCGACACAAATATTTTACATGACACTTATATAAACATCATTAATAATTTATAAATTTTTTCATTTATCTTATTCTTTTCAATAAATTAATTTGTTTTTTCATTTTTATCGATTTTGTATGCGATAGCACTCCTTCTGTTTACATTATAATGATACCCTCTCTGTCTCCATCTATATAAGTACTTCAAATTTGTTTAGAATATTTCTGTAAGTGTTATACGAGTATGTCTCTTTAGTACTGTGTCAAGCATTGCAAGGAATAGTTGGTGTTTTTTGTATATCAAAAATTAAATGAAATTTAAATAAGTTATTAAAGAATGTGTAGTATATAAGTAACTGTTTTTGAAATTACACTGAAGATGAGACACACCATGGTCTCGAAACGTCTGTAATCATAAAATAAAGTTGTGTTAAACAAATCTGAGTGCTGTTTTGTTCATATTAAACAATTAATATTCGTTCCACTCATATCATAAAATTCTATATATATATATATATATATATATATATATATATACTCCGTTTCGCCACCAGATGGTTTCGTGAGAAAGATGAAGAAATGTTTTCTTTGTTTTATAATTGAAAAGGATAAACTTGATTTTATTATACAACAGAAATAAATTTATTTCGATTACAAAAATGAAGTGTTTTTTAGTTGAACTTCTCTAAGTAAAAGAAAGTGAATCCGCCAATTATCCATTTCATTGAAGTGCTCTTTGGTAAACCACATTTTTTGTTGTTAGGCAACGTATATAGCTGCCCATATAAAAAACAATGATTTTCTAAATGATCCCGCATAATTTGAAATTTATCGAAATATATTATTAAGCGATTGGCCTTGCGACTTGTTATTGCGAACGCAAGGCGAACTGGAAATTGTAATCGTTTGAAGTCAAATGGAAGCCAGTCGGAATCATTGGTATGTCACCAAATCGCCAGCAATTTTTGATTGAATGGTGAAATTCAGTGCGTGTACATTATTATTCTTTGCGGCATAATTCTGATAATTCTCACTAATGTCATTATTCAAATTTTTAATTACGGTGCGTGAAGTTCCAGCAATTTGCATAAAGGCACGATGCCATGCACCACTAATTTTCTTAGCTATAAACCTTGCGGAGCCCGAGACCTTTCCAACGAATGCAAACTTGTCGAAATCGGATATATATATTATTATATAGACGTTTCAAAACCTTCTGAACATTTTGGCATACTTTAGAAAAAATGGATGTATGTGTGTGTGTGTGTGCGTGTGTTCGGATACAAATTTTCGTCGACGATTTCGGAAACACGGATGAAGCGATTTGAATAATTCAAAAAATATTCGATTCGCATTGATAAGGAGACGGGCTAATTAGTTTTTGGCGAAGGCAGGTCTAGCCGTTCCGATGATATGGGGCAAAAAGTGCCAAAAACGGTAACTCAGTTTTTAAGAGAACGGAGCGTCCGATTTGAGTAATTCAAAAAGCAATGTAATTGTATTAACAACATGAAGAACTCTAGCGGTTTCGGAGATCTAGTAAAAAAAAGTAAAGAAAAAGCTATCTGGCGGTCAAAAATGATCATTACACATATGGACATCAAACTATCAGATATTCCTATGGGTTCCGTACCAATGTTTATCCGTTAGACGGCGACGCGACGCTTACGCGCTTCGATATTTTGTCTCTATGCAGTTAAAGCAGTACCATTGCTTTGAAAAAATGTTCTGAATTTCCAAAATATTTCAAAATAATTTTTTCTTTTTTTTCATAAAAAATTTTATTTTTCTCAAAAATCTAATTTTGTCAGAGTAAATTTTTTTCAAAAATGTTAATCTTTTAAAAAAAAAAAATAATTTTTGGTACAGAAAGTTCCAGCAATTTGCCTTAAGGCACGATGCCAAGCGCCCCACTAGTTTTTTTTAATAATTCATGTGTAAAATATATGTAGCAATCAATCACTGAACTTAACTATGTGATTTTTCCACAAAATATACACATTTTACGAAATTCTAGCTGAGTGTGTAAAGAAGTTTTACTTCATAATTTTTATGTCCTATCTTTTATGGCATGTGGGATATCATTTGAAAGGTCTTTTCGAATAGAATCCAAATACTGAAATAATTTCAAATAATATTAATATATATATAATAGTAATATTAATTTATTGTCAACAATAATTAATTATAAGGTACAATAAGCATTATATACTATATCTGAGAAATGCATCGATGATCACAACTTATAAAAAAATTGCACAGACTTAAAGAAAAGCTCTATAATAGCAAAAAATATAATTAAAACTTATTGCTAAACAAATATATATAAAATAAATTTAAATGAAATTTTTTGAAGGCTTTTAGATAATTTATATTAGGTTGTCAAATATCTCCCTTCCGCTTTTTTGCTCTTGGTTTATAATACAAAAAGGCGGAAGGGAGATATTTGACAACATATTATTATATATATTTATGTGATAAAATGTTTTGAGATCGTATGAGAAAATTATCTAATTCAATCAGACAAAATATTTATCTCCAAATCACAAATTTTATCTTGGACATTTGTCGTACAAAATCTATTTAACTACCTTAGGTACAAAATTATATTATCAGCTTACAAATATATAAATGTACAAATAAAAAATCTTATATTAATTTCCTTCTACTCGACACCATGTGCAAAAATCATGACCAAACCCGGTTCGATCATCATCTCACTGCTCATATGCGAGTTATCACAATGCAAAACCAGTACAGCCTGTTTTCCAGGAACCCTTTTACAAATGTAACTCTCGTAAAGCCTCCTGTTGCTCTGTCTGGTTTCCAAATTAAACAAACCAGGCGGCCATCTACGCTCATGACAATTCTCCATCAGCTCATCTAAAATATGAGGAGGGCAACCTGATTCGCTCACAGCTCTTTTAATCATCATCCTCAAAACCTCGTCTGGTGTGGATATCATGCCGCCCCATCTGGTGACCCTGGCACGTTGGAGGGTGGAGCTCCAGCGTTCGACTTCTGCGTGCTCCATCTGGTCAGCAATGGCACGCATTGCAGGGTTGGAGACTCTCATAGCACGTATGAAGTCTTTGAGTAAGTGGACTTCGCGTTTGAGTTCATCTATGGTGACAGAGTGCTCCGACAGGTCTTGTTTGAGCTCCTGGATTTTATTCTGTTGTGCATTCATCTGACTCCGGAGCTCCCGGACACAATTGTGCTCTCTCAGCTCATCCTTGGGTATCACGAGTCCACAACCCTGGTCACAAGGACAAAGTCTTTTGGGATTGAACTCACATTGCAACAAATGCGTGGATAAACAATCCAATTTTACAACCGTAGTACAACCGTGTGTTGTATTCTCACAGGACAAACACAACCTCGATAACAAGTTTCGCATAATTCTAGGGACAGATCTTAAATTTGCAGTTGTCAACGGTTGTCTGTCGACTGGACAAATGGGTTCCCTGGACATCCATTCTGTGATGCAACTCCTGCAGAAGGCGTGCTCGCATGCAGAAGTCTGCAGGGGGTCTTCAAGGACTCCGGAGCAAATTAGACATATCAATTCCTCGTCCACGTCTCCGACAAAACGCTGCAAGTCATAACCCATGATGTAAAGGACTGAGGGTTAAAGTACAATCATAACGTGGCACTTTCTGTGTCCTAGAAGTTAAGGATCCAATGATAAAATATCAACGAGGAAATTAGAGGTGTGCAATTATACTTGTGCAGTGCAAATTAATCATTTTAGCCTTGTAAGTGGACTCATTTAATGATTTTTAGGCTAAATAATAAGCAAGTACTTTAGCAGAAAACAAAGAAGAGTGTAAAAAACAAATTATATCATATTATCAGGACAAAATTTTGTTAAAACCACCTAATATTGCAATTCACTAAATAAATTAGGCATAACATATAAAGCTCATAGTACTTTAAAACGCATTATGATGTTACAAATACATTCTCTACACCAAACCTAACCTCAAAACTATCAACCAAAAATTTCCCCAAATTTTTTCCCAAAACCAGGTTCAATTAAACCAAAAACACGGGCAAAACACCGCCCAACTAAACACATTCATCAAATAAACACAAATTAATCCAATATCCCATTAAATTAGGTATTTAACATTACAAAACTATCCATTCAACTCACCCAACCATGAAAATCTTTTCCTCCTGTGAAATATTTTAATCCGATTCCTTTCCAAATTTAGTAATTTATTTTCACAACACTTTTCCAAATAATAATCATGAGTAAATCATTTTATTTCGCCTATAAAACAGAATCTTTTGTCGTTTTTATTTCGGTGCTGTCAAAATGTCATTCAAACAACAAGAAGCCATAGAGGCGCTTTAGTAGCGACGTGTGGATAGGACACTCGTGTGCTGTTAGCCAGGATTCGAACCCATGGGTAATGAACATAGAGGAAAACATAGATAAGTAAACCGATAGATAAGAAAAGATGAGGCGACGTAAATAAGATTTAATATATTAAATAAATTATATATATATATATATATATATATATTAAGATTTAAAAAGTATTTAGAAAATTTAATTTAATTTTAGTGCTCCGAAGAAAACTAAAAAAATGTCCAAAATCTATATAAAGCAAATACTAAATTTGTATATCAACTACGATTTCAAAATTTCAATATCACAGTGCATAAAACAGTTTTTACTAGATTTTAGTAGATTTTATCTTCTTTTTACTAGTGTATACAAATTGTATTGTAAAGGATGAAAATTAAAAGTTATCTTAGGAAAACCAAAAAAAAAAGTCCTAACTTCATATATTACAAATTATGGAAATACTAAAGTCTGCTTTTCAACTACGAATTATCCAAAGTTTCAATATCAAAGTGTATGAAACAGTTTTTACTAAATTTTAGTAAATTTTTTCTAGTTTGTACTAATGCATACAAATTAAATTGTCCGGAAAGAAAATTAAAAGTTATTTTGCAAAAATTTAAAAACATGTCCTAAATCCATACATTGCAAGTTATCCAAATACTAAAGTCTCTTAGTACATATATATATATATATATATATATATATACTAGCCGACCCGACAAACTTCGTCCTGTCAAAAAAATTTGTAATGTGGCGGTGTTTTGTTCCTACCTTTTTCTATTCTTTGCAAAAATTTATCCTGAACAGAACCGTCACCCTGATAATAATTCGGTGTGATTTAAAAATAATTAAATAAAATACTATAAACATTTAAAAGTAAGTAATTTTAATCATGTAAATCACAATTCAAAAATCAGTTCAATTTTCATTGTAGTGCTTTGTGATAAACGATGTTTTTTTACCATAAACGCACTGGAAACTGTAGTCGTTTAATCTCAAATGGCACATCAGTCGGAATCATTGGGATGCACGGTGCGAGAACATCTTCTGCTTTATACTATATCCTTTCAATATAGTTGCTTCCATCACGTTGTTTGGTAGTTTTTTTATTGATAACCTTGTGCCGTTGCGGTTGGTCGATATTTTGCAACACTATAATTGCCGATCCAACCTATAATTGAAGATTGTGAGGTGACAAGCCTAGCAAATCCAGCGAGTTTAAAAACTCCGGTGGATCGTCTTGGTTAGTTGCCGAATCAACTGATTCGCCTGTAATTTGTTCTTGAATTTTGAAATTTAATTCATTTACATCAATGTTTTTGGCTGCCAATATAGCTCGTTAATTAATAGAAAGATATTTCTATGTTTATATAAATATATTAAAAATTAGATTATCAAAAACTACACAAAATGTCATGACATAGATCATTGTTGCTTTTACA
The DNA here is from genome assembly GCF_003426905.1 of Ctenocephalides felis. Taxonomy (NCBI): domain Eukaryota; kingdom Metazoa; phylum Arthropoda; class Insecta; order Siphonaptera; family Pulicidae; genus Ctenocephalides; species Ctenocephalides felis. The sequence continues at coordinate 59,504,436 of NW_020539725.1, read as the reverse complement.
AATTGCGTTGCCTACTCGATTAAAGAAGAAACGAGCTGTTATTAGGGTTTTCCCGGCAATTATTCATTTTTTTCTCGCCGTAACAACCATCCTTGGACTTCAACGAACATTTTAAAAAAATAATTGGCCAAATTGGTCCAGGCGTTGTTGAGTTATGCGCTTACCAACACATTTTGCGATCCATTTTTATATATAAGATATATAAGATATATATACATATATATATATATATATATATATATATATATATTTGTGTGTGTATTTACGGGTACAATCTAGTCTTCGTACACAATCTGGTCTAGTTTTTTCTCCCACATGAGTTTGTGTATGTTGTTTCCAAATCCAATTTTCGCATTTAAAAGCTTAACATACGCACGACGAGATCGTCCCGAATAAAAAGCGTATTGCGTTTGTGTTTTATGTTTATTCTCTCGCATCGCTCTCTCTGTCGGGTCTCTCTATTTCTCTATCTGATTTCTCACTTGTTTTGGGCTTAAATCGCCTTTTGATTTATTTAATCTGCTCAAAGCCGAAACTATTAAATATAAACGTGAATTGCGATCGCGTTGGCAATGCCATGCGATTCGGCGACGCAGAAACGGGCGACAAATGCGATTTTAGCAAAAAAAAAAATTGGTGGAGATACGGTGGAGAGCGACAATTAATTTCGACGGAGTTATTCGTTTGAGAATTGAAGTCGCATTTTTGTATCGCCGATGGATGGACGGACATTCGTTTGTAAAGTGGCGATACATGCTTAAATATAAAATACGTGTCACGATTAGGGTTTGTCGGCTTTTAAAAACCGGTTTTAAAAAACCGGTTTTTGACAAAAATTATAGAATTCGAAAACCGGTTTTTTAGTGAAGAAAGTCGGTTTTCACTGTATAAATGGAAAATGACAAATATAGCCAAATATAAAAGATGAAAGCATTTTGATTCTTGAAATCATATCATTTCTATAGCATTTGATACCTTATCAGTATGCAATGGTTCCCAAAACAGTTTTGTATATATTAATTTAGATTTTTATATTTGTGTATATATTAATTTAAATCAGTGTGACTTCTTCTTGAAGAAGCTTCCTCTACTTAAACTTAAAAAAAAGAGTTTTAAACCCTAAAAGCCACAAATAAAAGAACAAACAACATAGAATTATTATATCAGGCTTTAAAACCAATTAAGCATAATTTGGTTGCTAGTATGAGAGTATTTTCTATTTCAGAAAATTTTGTGAGTGAACAAACAACACGTCAAAGTAACAATTTGATAGACGTTCTCAGTTTTTTTAAATCATATTTTATTAAACTATTTATTAATTATTATTATTAATTATTATTAAACAAAAAACAATTAGAATGTTTAAAATTAATTAATTAAAATTTCTCGGAACAGAAAATACCCGAGTTTAGCTTAATTGTTTTCAAAACTAAAATTGATATTATCAATTTTATGTATCAACATGTATCTAATATTTTTTACTTTTATTTTTTAATTTAATAAATTTTTTTCATTTAGAAATGTATTATTTTTATTTATTCGAAAACTTTCCTTTCACTACCATAAAAATATTTTTATTCTCATATGTGAAAATGATGCATGAATAACGAATAATTATTTTCAAAGTTATTTAACCAAGATAAACTATTATTTTTTAGTTCTACTAATTAAAATTAAAATAATTTTGTTTACTATCTATAAAATTAAACAATAAATAAATTCAGTCAAATACTGCTCTAAATTACACTAAATTTGCGGATAAATTACAGAATATTCGAGCAAAAATTTATTTTTTTTATAAAATTCGAAAACCGGTTAAAACCGTTTTTTTAGTAAAATTAAAATTCGAAAACCGGTTTTCTGAAATGTCGGTTTTTGTATAAATCCTACTATCAACTAAGTTGAACGTAAATGCACACGGTGAGCTAATAAAATTTAAAATCATTCCGGGTTTATACAAAAATCGACATTTCAGAAAACCGGTTTTCGAATTTTAATTTCTTTTAATTTCTTTTAATACTATCTGTATGTATGTATGTATATATTTATATGTGTGGGTGTTCTACATCTACCACGTGTCCTGTATCTGTGGAATTAAGCCATTTTGTAGAATAAATGTATTTTCCACGGCTCGTCTCGTTTTTTTTTTTATTTTATTCCCCGTCGGCATTGTCTCTCCTTTTTGTCATGTGCGATATGATTCGCATATTAAACGCACATGTGTACACATTTCGACAGAACAGAGTCGGATTAAAAACAATATTTTAATAATGAAAAAATACATAAAATAAAACAATGGGATTGTAGTTAAAAAAGAAACTCATAGTGGAAAGGATTTATTTGCAAACGGTAGTGATGAGATTTTAATTATGATTTTACGCAATTAAAACTTCAATTATGACTAGACGAATTTTGTACCATTTTTTTGAACATATGCCAGAATTACAGTAAATAAATGCATGATAAGCAAGTCACAGAACGGTTTATTTTAAATCATTTGAATTTACAAAAAAAATTAAACCTAATTAACTTCCCGTAGGGTGGTTATAGTAATGGGCCGAAAATCGGAAATGAAAATTATTGCATTTCTCGACGTTTTGAAGGTTTCTGAACATTTTGGCATACCTCAGAAAAAATAAATGTTTGTGTGTGAGTGTGTGCGTGCGTGTGTTTTGTATGTCCGCATTTTTACGTCCACGTTTTCGGGCGCACGGATCAACCGATTTGAATGGTCCAAAAAACATTCGATTCCTATTGATAGGGAAAAGAGCTGATTAATTTTTGGCAAATGCAGGTCCAGCCGTTTCGGAGATACAGAGCAAAGAGTGCAGAAAATAGAAATCGAATTTTTGAGAGAACGGAGTATCCGATTTGAATGATCTAAAAAACATTCAATTAGTAATGATTGGGAGAAGTGTTTATTAGTTTTTGGCAAAGGCAGGCCCAGCCATTTTGAAGATACGGAGCTAAATATGTAAAAAATGGCAGTTTTTGAGAGAACTAAGCGTCCGATTTAAATGATTCAAAGAACTTCCTGCTTGTCTTAACAAATATTTGATTTTTTTTTTTTATTAGTTTTTTGTATATCGAAAATATTTCAGATTTTATTTTTCATTCTGACTATAGTTCTAATATACTTTACAAATAATTTCAACTCTGCAATTCAGTTTATATAATTTTTATAAATATTAGACAATGTTACAATATTTATAATAATCTATTTGGAAACATTCAGTATTCCTCGAACATTTCGTTACGGTACGGGAAGTTCCAGCAATTTGCCTTAAGGCACGATGCCATAATTGTCTCAAGACAGAATTCCACTTACAGCTAGTTAAATTGTAAAATTGTGAATTGTATATCTAGTAAATCCAAATCTAAATCTAAAAAATAATGCACCCAGTGAGCAAATCAGATTTAAAATCGGTTTAGGAGTACACTCAGGACAAACATACGTAATCCATTCTACATGATTTGATATGTTACACATATGTATAATATGAATTGGGTTTATGGGCGAGTAGCACCACCGTAGGCACCACCATACTCGTACAACACACGGCGGTCGTTCGGGTTAAGATTCGCAGATAGAATCGGCGGTGGAGACGTGGAGAGCACCTGGCACTTTGAACCGCCACGGCGCCGTCTCGTGTCAACGTCAAAACTGCGGTTAACGAGGGTAACACCACCAACACCACCAACACCGCCTATACAGCCTATACCGCCGACACCGCCGAAACCCTCCACCGCACCGTACAACACCCACCGGCTAGGTATATGCCACGTCAATATTATATTATATTATATTACATTACAATACAATGCACGAGAGTTTAGGAGAGAATATTATCATCATGTCTGAATCGAAACGATGTTAAAATAGAAAATGCCATTTTGGAAGACAATTTGATCCCGCTGGACGTCGGGCACGTCTCGCTAATGTAATATCAATCTAGAGAAGCCGGTCGAGATGATACTTTGGTTTAGACAACGAATTGTGGTTTAAGGGGGTATTCTAGTGTAGAAATTCAAAAAAATCGATTTTTTTTATTTCATATTTTCAAAGTTTAACTATCTAAGAATATGGGTACGAGAAGGATTTTAAAAATTTGAATTATTTTCAGAGATATAGGCATTTTACTGACTCGGTCTCCATACTGGTTTGGCTTCACGCAAAACTTTAACTGCGTTTTTCTCAGAACAGACTTTTTCAGTACTGTTGACACGATTTCTCGAGATATAATCGACCGATTCATTTGAAATTAGGGTTTGTCGGTTTTCAAAAACCGGTTTTAAAAACCGTTTTTTATGGCAAAATTATGGAATTCGAAAACCGTTTTTTTAGTGAAAAAGTCGGTTTTCGCTGTATAAATGGAAAATGACTAATATAGCCAAATATAAAAGATAGATGAAAGCGTTTTGATTCTTGAAATCATATCGGTTAAATAGCATTTTATATCTTATCAGTCTGCAATGGTTCCCAGAAATATTTTGTATATATTAATTTAGATTTTTATACCAATGTATATATTAATTAAAATCAGTGTGACTTCTTCTTGAAGAAGTAACTTCCACTACTCTAACTTAAAAAGAGAGTTTTAAACCCTAGAAGTCACAAATAAAAGAACAAAAACTTAGAATTATTATATCAGGCTTTAAAAATAATTAAGCCTAATTTGATCGCAAGTATGCGAGTATTTTCTATTTCAGGAAAGGACACGTATAAGTAGCATTTCGATAGACGTTCTCAGTTTTTTGCAATCATATTTTATTAAACAAAAAACAATTAGAATGTTTAAAGTCAATTAATTAAAATTTCTCGGAACAGACAATACTCGTGTTTAGCTTAATTGTTTTTAAAACTGAAATTGATTGATTTTTTTACTTTGTTAATTCAACCAATTTTTTATTTAGAAATGTAATATTTTTATTTTTTCGAAAACTTTCCTTTCACTGTCATAACAATATTTTCATTCTTATATGTGAAAATGACGCATGAATAACGAATAATGATTTTCAAAGTTATTTAATCAAGATAAACTATTATTTTTTAGTTCTACTAGTTAAAATTAAAATAATTTTGTTTACTATCTGTAAAATTGAACAATAAATAAATTCAGTCAAATTCTGGTCTAAATTACACTAAATTTGCGGATAAATTACAGAATATTTGAGCAAGAATTTATTTTCTATATGAAATTCAAAAACCGGTTATAACCGATTTTTTATTAAAATTAAAATTCGAAAACCGGTTTTTTGATATGTCGGTTTTTGTATAAACCCTACTTGAAATGTTCAGAGAGTCTTGTTTATAAACCTATCTATAGCCCGCACTAGGATTATCCCCAAATTTCAATTTTTACTATTTTTGAAAAATTCGAGAAACTCAAAAAACAGTAAAAAAACACTTTTTTCAAACAGTCGCCAATTTGTAAAAAAAATTTTTTCTCATCGCTAGTTGGGGCGATTACGACATCATTGTAAATTAACAATTTTTTTATTTTTTGCATTTTCGATGGCTAGGAGGGCTGAAATCATGTCAAGACTGAGGTGCCAATTTTTTGAGACCTCCCACTTCATCAGCTGCCAGTTTTTACAATTTTCAACGTTTTTATTTTTTAATTTTCGTTTTATATATTAATAATATTAATAAACAAGTGGTAAAGAAATTTATAGTAAAAACATTCATTGCTTTCTTTTACGACACTTAAAAATTGACCTAAAATTCATCGCTCTACACTAGAATACCCCCTTAAGATTTTTTCACCGGTTTCATCCAAAATATAAATCCGCGTCCAACCTATATATCATTTTCAAGAGCAGAATGTTTTTGTCAAAATCTCCATTTTCGTTTTCGTATTCGTCGTCCACGTGATCGTGTGAATTGTGCTCCAAGTGCCATAAAAACAGTCGTTCAATTTAGACGAAAAGAAAAAAAGTGTTTTTCGTTATGACCCTAATATCCACCTTTGGATACTACCCACAGCAAGGGATAACGAACCAAGGGCCGGATTGGGGACAAATAACAGGAAAACATTAACGACAACAAAAACTAATATAAAATAATCGATAAGATGGAACAAATACATTTTTTTGATTATTCAAGTGTGAAGCTATAAAAGAAAATTTTGGTTAGAACTAGACTAATTAACTTCCCATAGGGTAGTTATAGTAATAGGCCGAAAATCGAAAATGAAATTTTTTTCATTTCTCGACGTTTTGAAGGTTTCTGAACATTTTACTGGCATACCTCAGAAGAAATTAATGTGTGTGTGTGTGTGTGTTTTGAATGTCCGCATTTTTTCGTCCACATTTTCGGACGCACGGATCAACCGATTTGAATGGTTTAAAAAATATTCGATTCCTATTAATAGGGAGACGTGCTGATTTTATTATTTTTTTAATATTTAACTCTGTATCTCCGAAACCGCTGGGCCTACCTTTGCCAAAAATTAATCACCACTTTTCTCCGTCGAAACGAACTGATCATTCAAATCCGATGCTCCGATCTCTCAAAAACTTGATTTCTATCTTCTGCACTTTTTGCTTCGTATCTCCGGAACGGCTGGACCTGCCTTTGCCAAAAACTAATCAGCACATCTCCCTATCAATAAAGATCGAATGTTTTTTTCTGAGGTATGTCCCTTAAAAATGTTCAGAAACCTTCAAAACGTCGAGAAATGCAAAAATTTTCATTTTCGATTTTCGGCCCATTACTATAACTACCCTACGGGAAGTTAAAAAAGAAAGATATAAGGATATTTAGATAAAAAGAGAAAAATATAGAAGTAAAGATAAAAAGAAAGAAAATAGATAAAATTGAAGATATAGATTGACTTGAAAAGCAAGATATTAGGATAGGCAGATAATGTAAAAATAGAGACAGGAAAGAGATAGAGATATAAAAATTAAGAGAAGGCAGAATAAAGAAAAAGATTAATTAATTGAGAAAAAACACCAAAAAAAAAACCTGAAAGAGATCGAGATATGTAAAGAGACAGGAGTCGATAAAAAAAGAAAAAAATGAAGATAAAACCAAATGAGAAGATAGATGTAAGGACTATTATTTTTGTAATATATTTTAGGAATTTGACCTTGTGCTAAAACAATAGTTTGAGTCCGACTCTGTGCGAACATATGTTTTTTCCTATGAATATCTGTTAGTGTTATCTATATACCTGTGCTATAGTTATAGCTATTAGTACTAAACGAAATAGGAGTTTCATTTGTGAAAACGTTTATATGCGACCATTAGAAGTTTTACGTCGGTTCAGATTAAAGACATAATAAAAATACAGGAAAATATACAATTGTATATATATATATATATACATATATATATATATATATATATATATATATATATATATATATAGTTGTGTTGGAGTGATGTATATATGAAGAATTTATATCAGTCAGTTTAATTGCTAATTTCATTGAATATAATTAACAGTAGAGAAACCGCACCTGATACTTGAAATAAGATTGATCTCTATGCTGCTACATATTCTAATAAACACACACAAATACAAACGAACACTTTAATTATTCAATAAACAGCATACAACAACCTTGAAGACTCTCTTCATCAACGTGGAGCAGAAGCTCTCCATATACGATAGATATTTCGAGATCGGTAAATTTGATAAAGCAATATATTAAATATATAAAAAATATATTTTTTTTTTTACTGTGTCATCCCCATTAATACTTATCGAGTGGTCGTCGTCGAGGCGTCGCTAATCCGGTTTGTTACTCCACCGTGGAGGAGTGTTCGGTGGAGCAACTTGTTCGAAATTTCCAAATGTAATCTAAACTTTTTGGCAGACTTCAACTTTTCAGCATATTATATTAGGCGACGAACACGCAAATACAATTATAGAGATATACATATATATATATATATATATATATATATTTATATATATATATATACTCGTATATATATATATATATATATATATATATATATACTAGCTGACCCGGCAAACGTTGTTTTGCTAAATAAGGTATATTCTAGACAATTTCTAAAGAATCAAAAATATTAATACTTTAAGTGTATAAGGATGTGTTGTTTGAATGCTATATACAATGAAGTATTATAAAAACAATAAACCACATTGGTTTATCTATATTTTGTCAATACAATCAAACTGGAAGATTTATACAGTTTCTATAGTAAACAGTATAAACCATCCAAGTCTTTTTTGGTCTTTCGACTAATTGATTACGTTTCAAGTTTTTCATATTGTTTTTGGATTCTGGATTTTGTGTATAATTGTAAATAATACTACTGAGCTTATACAAAATTTTCAAATTTTTGCGAGAAGAGATAGAAAATAAATATTTAAAAATCAAAAAAGTATTTCTTTTTTTACCTGCTTTTTGAAAAGTTTCAAGTAACATTCGGTGAAAAAAAGTAAATTTATTATAAAGTATATATGTAGAGCAGGGCGAGGCACAAAGGTCCAATTTGACTTTGAGCAAATGTAAACTATATTGTGAAAACCATAACAATTATATCACAGCAAATAACACATATCAAACGAACAATTATCTGAGTTCAGTAAACTGCCTTCTACTTCATCATTGTAGAAATGTGCCTTTTTGATGTCTTTCAAAAATTTGGTATCTAGACCTTTTTACCCTGTAGGCGGGGTAACTTGAAACAGGCAGGTGGCAAAAAGATTTAAAGCCTTATTATAGTTTTAAAGGTATTTTACAAAATAATTACATTTTTAACTAATGCTTAAAAACTACCAACGGAAGAAAATACTTTTATTATGGATTCTCAAAGATTATCGTTTTCAAATCAAGTTTGTAGCTGGCTATACATCTTTTTTCCTCTACTTTCAAATATTGTTGTTAAACAATGCTTAACTTTACTGATTTTTGCCACATCGGTGGTGGACTTTTTTAATCCCGGTCCTTCATATATTACTATCTATTCTGCGATAAATTCTGGGAAATTATAACTGGAAAAATGTTATTCGACAAAAGGTCCATTTGATCGATACCAAATTTAGGTTCTGAATTTAAATAACATAAATAAAAAATAATATAACCTAGAAATTGTTTTATAAATACCAATGAGCATATAATTATACAAATAAGATTGAGAAAAATATGCCAAAAATGCATTTTCATATTAACATATCAAAAAAGTTTATATTTTGAGTCTCTAGTAACACTTGGGGCCCGTTTACTAACGTTTTTGTATATAAATAAAACTACAAACAAAACTACTTACTACAAATTTATCACAAATAATATTCGCGTAAAACATCCTATTAAACGTAATTGAACATCATCTGTCAAAATCGTTTGACATTTCACGAAATTGCCACCGTCCATTGTTCTATTTAAATTACGCTTCTACAAAAATTTTCAAATTATAAATGTAAAGTTTCTACGCGGATTTGAAATAATTTCTCACCTTTTGGACATTCTCTGGATTGGCACGAATTTTTCAAGACTAAGACTGGCCAAATCGATTCAGCCGTTTTCGAGTTTTATTCGGACATTTGAAAGAGAGCTCCATTTTTATATATAAGATATATAATTTATTAAATTTATATACATTTATAACCTGTGAGTAAAAATAGATATGCAAAATTGAAACAGATGTAGATATTAAACTATTGAATTCTTATTAACTTCGCGTAGTATAGTTATAGTAATGGACCGAAAATCAAAAATTAAAATTTTTTCATTTCTCGACGTTTTGAAGGTTTCTGAACATTTTCAAGAGGCATACCTCATAAAAAATGGATGTGTGTGTGTTTTATGTGTCCGCATTTATTCGTTCACGTTTTTGGGCGCACAGATCAACCGATTTGAATGGTTCGAATTTTTGAACATTCGATTCCTATTGATAGGGAGATGTGTTGATTAGTTTTTGGCAAAGGCAAGTCCAGCCGTTGCGGAAATACGGAGCAAAGTGTGCAAAAAATACAAATCGAGTTTTTGAGAGAACGGAGTATCGGATATGAATGATCTAAAAAACATTCAATTTGTAATGATTGCGAGAAGAGGCGATTAGTTTTTGGCAAAGACAGGTCCCGTCATTTCGGAGATACAGAGCTAAATGTGCAAAAAATGGCAGTTTTTGAGAGAACTAAGCGTCCGATTTGAATGATCTAACAAACTTTCTGCTTGTATTGACAAAACAATTCATTTTGAGGATAAAAAATTATAACAACTTTTTTATTTTCCATAAAATATTTTTGTAATTTTGGATTAAAAATTCAAAAAATCACCCAGGCTAAGCACAGTCTAAGCGCCACTCTAGTACAAATGTTCACCCAAGTGCGTTTAGACTGTTTATGCACTGGAGCACTTTTCAAATTTTTTGAAAACTATTGAAAAATGTGAAAATGCCGCCAAGCTAAGCACAGTGTAAGTGAAAATGTCGCACAGAATTATTTGCAAATGCGTTTAGACTGTGACTATACGGGAGCGATTTTTCAATTTTGTGCAAATTAGGCAACTATTTTTTTTTTGAAATTGAATTCGAAATGAAATGACGATTGCTAATGTTTGGGAGATAAATTGATTTTTTTATAATTTACATTTGATTTGCTCAGATATAACAAGATAGCAAAAATGATTAACGTTACAGTATTTGTTATTAACGTTTAAAATTTCTCGAATATTTCATTACGGTACGGGAAGTTCCAGAAATTTGCCCTAAGGCACGATGCCATACACACCACTAGTTTTAATTTGTATCCCAGAAACGCATGTACCCCTAAATTGTCACCCTTCTATCACGCACGCCTATTTAGGAAAATCAATAAATTCATATAAAGAAGAAAAACAATATTTTTTATTAAATTTAATCAATTACGTATGTGTAGTTGTATATGAATTATGGAGAAATCTCCACATTAACGATACCTTCGAGAGAACTTATAATTTGTACACCCACACACACATAAACAAATTTTCTACACGTGCCAAGAAAACACATCACATTATAATTACCACCAAAATATTTCCACCACCATCCCTCCAGCAACCGCCACAATTAGATAATATTAATCCTCCCTCTAATATTATATCCGAAGCCAATTTTCAGAGATTTTTCGAGAGCCCTCTCTCTCTTATATGTATCTCCACCGCCTAATCTTTTCCATATGTACATATTGATCTCGCCTACAATAAGGGGCCTCTTGTACTAACTTTCTATACTTTTTCCAATGGGAGGGACTAAGGGGATGTGTATAAAACCCCTTGGAGAAGTATGGGGGCTCCTCTCAAATATCATTTTCACTAAAAGCTATTGAAGAATGAAATTTATCAAGTCATGCCGCGTGATGGATTATTAAAATATACTTATACATTGTTGGCCGGATAATAAATGTGGATGTTGTGTGTGTGTGGGTAAGATGATCAAGGGTTACAGGGCCGGAACAGGGGTTAATAAAATTAGTAAGGGACAAGAAATAACATATTTCGAACGAGCAATTATCTGGCTGCGTTCAGTAAAACTGCAAGCTACTTCATTATTGTAGAAATGTGCTTTTTTGATGTCTTTCAAAACTTTGTTATCTAGACTTTTTTACCCTATAGACGGGTTAACTTGGAACGGCCAGATTATTAAATTAATTAATTATTTTGATTTTAAAGGTATTTTACAAAATAATTACATTTTTAACTAATGCCAAAAAACTACCAACGGAAGACAATACTTTTATTATGGATTTTCAAAGATTACCGTTTATCTCCCGATAGAAAAGTCATGAGAATCAAGGTTATAGCTGGTTATACATCTTTTGCCCTCTACTTTCAAATATTGTTGTTAAACAATACTTAACTTTACTGGTTTTTGATACATCGGTGTTGGATCTTTTGAACCCCAGACCTTCATATATTACTATCTATTCTTCGATAAATTCTGTTAAATTATAACTGAGGAAATGTTATTCGACAAAATGTCCCTTTGATCGATACCAAATTTAGGTTCTGAATTTAAATAACATAAATAAAAAATAATATAACCTAGAAAATGTTTTATAAATACCAATGAGTATATAATTATACAAATGAGATATTTCAGTGCACCGTGTTTGAGAAAAATATGCCAAAAAGTGCATTTTCATATTAACATTTCAAAAAAGTTGATATTGTTGAGTTTGTGTCAACACTTGCAGCCCTATTACATGATCTTACTGAATTGCTAATTTATAGCTGTTTTTGTAAGAAACATATGTCATTTCATATTTTTATAATTTAGTACACATATTAAGAAATAACATACTAAAATTTTGTAACTCCAGTATAACGTTCTATATTTTTAAATATTTTTCAAAATACTCTTGCACTATTGGAAACTAGATATGCAAGAGTGCATTTGTTTACAAAATTGCAAATTTAGAGCTTTTTTTGTTAGAAACATGTGTGATTTTATATTTTTATAATTTAGTACATATATTAAAATATAACATACTAAAATTTTGTAACTCCAGTATAACGTTTTATATTTTTAAATATTTTTCAAAATACTCATCAAACCGTGGACTTGCAACTATTGGAAACTAGATATGCAAGAGTGCATTTATTTGCACAAAATTGCACATTTATAGCTTTTTTTGTTAGAAACATATGTAATTTTATATTTTTATAATTTAGTACATATATTAAGTAATAACATACTAAAATTTGATAGCTCTATTATAATATTGTATATTTTTAAAACATTTTTCAAAAGTACTTCTCATATCATATCCAACCGTCGATTCGCAACTAATAAAAATAGAGTATGCACGTGTGCATTGCAATTTTTTAGTTTCTTCTGTTAGAAACATATGTGATTTTATATTTTTATAATTCAGTACACATATTAAGAAATAACATTCTATAATTTCATAACTGTATTACAACGCTTTATATTTTTAAAATATATTTTAAGCCGTCAATTTATTTACTTCAAAACCGTTTTTGTATATAAATAAAACTACAAACAAAACTACTTACTACAATTTAATCAAAATTAAATAATATTCACGTAAAACATCTTATTAAACGTAATTGAACATCATCTGTGAAAAACGTTTGACATTTGACGTATTTGCCATTGTCTATTGTTTTATTCAAATTACGCTTCTACAAAAATATTCAAATTAAAAATGTAAAGTTTCTACGCGATTTTGAAATAATATCTCTCCTTTCCGACGACCTACTGATTAGCACAAATTTTTCATGACTAAGACTGGCCAAATCGGTTTAGCGGATCATTTTATCGAGAGCTCCATTTATATATATATATATATATATATATATATATATATATATATATATATATAATTATAAAAATTATGACTTACCCTCGACCTGCCACGTGTTCCACCTTGATAATTTCCTCCATCCTGATGTGTCCTTTGTGACAACTGAAATAAAATTAAAAAAATATATATATATATATATATATATATATATATTATATATATACACGTATATATTGTGCTACCTAATACTGGAACATTATAAGTCCCGTCTGATCCTATTAACGTTCACAGAACATCAAAATAACTATTGCACATCCACCAACACACATATATATATATATATATATATATATATATATATATATACATCAGTGTTCTATTCCTCCACCGTCTCGTGCACTAATTCGACATTAGGTCTCGGTAATTAAATCGTAGCTAATGACGGAATATTTGATACGGATAATCCAAATGAGGACCATTACGCAATCATAAACCTAATAGCAATGCTAGTAATAATAATAATAATAATAATGATGATGATAATATCATTATCGACAACTAAATCAATAATTAAATAGTCTATTATTACGTAGAGGCGACGGTGGAGTGATTCGTACGTGATGGAGAGACGATGGCTCTTGAGAAAATACTGAGATGTCTAGACGGATTTTTGTGTTTTTTGAGAAATATAACATGTACGTAGAGATGTATTAATATTAATAAGACGTCTAAGTGCGGATTTATTTATCTGTTGTAAAAAAAAATTATTGGTATACTTTGTATCAAACAGAGCTGCTCGAACGACTTCAGCTGGTGAAAATAGTTGTAGATTATTTAATTTTATACAAATTTGTCGAATACTACATTTAAATCAGACAAGTTTTAAATCGTTTCCTCTGATGCGGTGTGCTACAGGTACAAAACTAACATCCAAATTAACCCGAACAAAAAAATTCTATAAATTTTCAGCAAACGATTTCACAGCAAAATTCACGCTAGTTGTATATAAATCTGTGTGTATTCCTTTCCAGTACTGTATATACATAATCTACATGGTAATGGCAATAGTAATATGTTCTTTCGATGTGTATTAAATGTGTGTGTATGTTAATTTTTGTGCCTTTTTAGCTTTTTTGCAAAGAAACAGCCAGCACCAAGCTTGGATAATATAATATTGGATAATATAATATTTAACAATTTATTCAGATTGGTAAAAATATATATATATATCGCGTAGAATAATTAATTTTGTACAAATTTGTCGAATATTTCATTTAAATCAGACAAGTCGCTTAGAAGTTATAGAAGATTTAATAAATAAATGCACTGAACTATATTCAGTGCGATGGGTCGAATAAAGAGTCGAAACGTTAAGTCGTCACATATGTCGTATGGGGTATCATTTAAAAGGTCTCGACAACCCCAATTCAAATATGACATTGATATTTTGAGGAAACCACTTGTGTTCCAAACAATAACTTAATCTAAATTTTAATTGCTAATTTAAAGTATATAGAGTTGCCGTAAAGTATTATAATGTTAAACAATATTATAGACTATTGAATTATGTACAAATTTGCCGAATGTTTGATTAAAATCAGACTTATCATTTGAAAGTTACAAGACATTGTATAAATAAATTCGCAGTTTGATGGGTGTAATAAGGTGCCAAAACGTTTTGCGTCAAATACGTCGTGTGGGGTATCATTCAAAAGGTTTTGACGACCTCTTTATGAATATAGTACCGAGAACAATTTTAGAAGAAAAATTTCTATTTTGAGAGTATATCGAGTTGCTGTAGGGATATATAATAATAGGCAATATTATAGACTACTTAATTTTGTATAAAGTTGTAGAATATAGCATTCAAATCAGACGAGCCGTTTACAATATTTTTAATAAATAAATGCACCAGTACAGTACGATGGATCAAATAAAAAGTCGAAACGTTTTTTGTAAAATTTATCGTGTGGGGTATCATTTGAAAGGTCTCGTCAAACCCGATCCAAATTTTATAGTGACGGACTTGGAAAATCAATAGTGAAGATATATTTATGTATTTATGTATTATAAGTCATAACTTTAAAACCATTTGCTTAATATGAATGATGTGTTCGACAAATTTGTTCAGAATTAATCAATCTATAAACGTTTCTAATGGTGCAAAACTCTACAGCAACTCAGTATACTTTAAAATCGCAATTGAAACGATACAAATAATCTTATACTAGTTTCCATACAAACTCGACGATTTCAATGACTTTCTGCATAGAGTTTGCATTGACCTCTTGCTTTGGAATACAGTATACCTAGTACGTATTTTTACTTCACCGGTTGTAACTTCTAAACTATTTGTCTAATATAAATCATGTATTCGGCAAATTTATACAAAATTGAACGATAAAGAATGCTGTCTAATATGAAAAATGCCTATAGCAACTCGGTATACTTTAAAACGCTCTTGAAAACATACAACTTGCTTGAAAGCATACAACATATAACTTTTATTAAATGTCGTATATAAAATTGCTGTACTATATAGTATTAGACAATATTGTACATAATTCAATTTTGTATAAAACAATTCACTTTTATAAAAATGCAGTTGAATAAAATGTCTGTTAAAATTGCAGGCGCTGACGCAGAAATGAAATGCTGATGAAGTTATATGGAAATATATTTTAACTTTATTATATATATATATATATATATATATATATATATATATATATATATTTATATTTCTGCATAATGTCAGTTTTAAATTTCATATTTTGCATTTTAAACGCAGTCAACGTTAAGAAATTCAACGTCAGTTCTTTTTACAGAATATGCAATAGAATGCACATTAAAATTCTTTCTTGTATATATATATATATATATATATATATAAAATATTATATTTCTAACCTTTGTAGATCCAATTTCCCTCGTAGATATTCCCATTTTTTCGTGATGTCTCAATTGAACAGGATAAATTATCTGGTAATAGTGGGCTCCAATATTTCGCACCAGTTCTTGGTTCTGTCTATATTCCCGAAGCAATCGCTCCACCTCACCTGGAAAATAGAAAAAAAAAACATTATAGACTATAGATATGTATGTCACTCAACTACCCCTAAACGGCTGTACAGATTTTGATAAATCATTTGAGAGATAAGGTAAGATTCATAGCTGCGTTTTGCTAATTGAAGAAAAAATTTATATATAAAATATTTATATTCGAGGAGCTCGACAGGACACCCAATTTGCACAACGACTTTAAAATTTCGACACATCATACCTAAATATGTCTACTATGAAACCATATACTTACACTTAAATGTTTTGGAACAAAAATTTGAGTTATAGAGGTTTTTACAAACACTTGCTCAGGGTTAATAGAGTTATAAATAAAGTTTTTATAAGAAGACATACAATCTAGTGCTTAGTCGCTAAATCAAAGGGCTCTGCAGAACGCACCGTTTGTATAACGATATTGAGATTCTAACATGATATACCTAAATATGTCTCTAATGAAACCATATACTAAAATCGACATGTCTTGGAACAAAAATTTAAGTTATATAATATTTTATATAAACGTATCTGAAAATGAGCCATGCATTCTAGTACACAATCACTAAATCAAGGAGCTCTCCAGGACGCACCGTTTGTATAACGACATTGAAATTTTAACACATCATACCTATATATGTCTACTATGAAACCATATACTTACACTCAAATGTTTTGGAACAAAAATTGAAGTTATTTAGCATTTTATACAAACGTTTCTGACAATGAGCCATGCATTCTATTACACAATCACTAAATCAAAGAGCTCTCCAGGACGCACCGTTTGTATAACGACCTTGAAATTTTATCACAACATACCTAAATATGTCTAGTATAAAATGATATACCAGAAACAACATGTTTTAGAACAAAAATTTATGTTGTAGAATATTTTATGAAAACTTGCATAAACCATAAGTCAAATATGGTTGGTGCAAGACGAAATCAAGGAGCTCTCCAGGACGTACCGTTCGCACGACGACCTTGAAATTTCAAATAATCATCCCTAAACATGTCTACTATCCAACCGTATACTAACATCGATATGTTCTGTTACAAACATTTGCAGAATTCTACAAATTACTACGGTGGAGATTTCAATAAAATTCAATGACAAACTTTCACCCACATACAAATACGATAAGAAGTTTTTCTTCAATATATTTTTGAGAACATTTCTATATATGACACAATTTTCTTTGGACGCCAGCCAAATGGAGCGAAGTGGTTAAGAGATTATTTTAAAACGTTTTAAAGATATGAAAATGAATTAGAAATGGATTAAATAGTTTTGCAAAGTTTTATTTGGAAGATAATAATCGAAACTTCGAGATAATTAAAGACTAATAGGATTGCATCATATAATTGCAAATTAAATCATTATTACTTGATTTACTAGGTCATACATGTTGTTATTTGCAATTTTTTCCCTAATTTCAACACCATTACTAATTTTTTTTTATCAATAACCATACCTATATATTGTGTTAAAATTTCAAGGTGGTCATACCTAAATAAGCATAGTTTTGAATTGTCAGGGATTTTTTTTTTAAAAAAAGTCTATATTGTGTTTTAAAGTATTAATGTGGTCAGCAAGCATAGCTTTAAATTGTCTGGGATTTTAAAAAAAAAGTTTATATTGTGTTTTAAGTATTAATGTGGTCAGCCAGCATAGTTTTAAATTGTCTTGGATTTTTTGAATTGTTTTTATGCTGTTGTAAACGTTTAATCAAGTCAAGGTTTGTTTCTCCTAAGTAAATTAAATTACAATCTAGACAATTTATTTGACCGACCGTGACTATATATTAGTATAGATGACTTATTATCAGGGCAAGTTTTTTTAAATTCATCCATAACTAAAATTTTTGTTCCAAAATATATCAAATTCAGAAAGTGGTTTTATAGAACACATATTTAAGTGTGATGTGTAAAAATTTCAAAGCCTTTGCACGAACGGTGCGTCCTGCAGAGCTTCTTAAATATATACTTTTTCATATGAGAGTAATAAACAATTATATTACTAATTAAGTGGTTATGTACTAGAAAATGCAAGTTTTTGTAAAATCTTTTATAACCAAAATTTTTGTTCCAACATATTTGCATTTTTGTATATGCATTTATAATAGACATATTCAGGTATGATATGTTGAAATTTCAATGTCATTATACAAACGGTGCGTCCTGGAGAGCTCCTTGATTTATTGATTGTGTACTAAAATGCATGGCTCATTGTCAGACACGTTTATATAAAATATTATATAACTTCAATTTTTGTTCCAACAGATGTCGATTTTAGTATATGGTTTCATAAGACACATATTTAGGTATATCCTGTTAAAATCTCAATGTCGTTATACAAACGGTGCGTTCTGCAGAGCCCATTGATTTAGTGACTAAGTACTAGAAAGTATGACTCAGTGCAAGTTTTTATAAAATCTTATTTTATAACTCTATGTACCCTGAACAAGTTTTTATAAAATCCTCTATAACTCAAATTTTTGTTCCAAAACATTTAAGTCTTAGTATATAGTTTCATAGTAGACATATTTAGGTATGATGTGTTAAAATTTCAAAGTCATTGTGCAAATAGGGCGTCCTGTCGAGCTCTTCGAATATAAATATTTTTTATATAATTTTTTTATTCAATTAGCAAAACGCAGCTATAATTCTTACCTTATCCCTATATTATCACATTTTTTTTTATTCATTACCATTCCTATATCTTCCTTGACAAACTTCGAAATGACTAATCAAAATCTGTACAGTCGTTTAGAAACAGTTGAGTGACATACATACATAGACAAGTGCATGTATATATTTATTACATAATATTACATAATATTTCTACGGTATCGATGTATAAATTTCAGTGTGCAGATTTATTCGCATTGTATTTTATTGGCAATGAATCAATTTGCCATTTGATACGTCATGAAAAGCTAAAAGCAGAATAAAAATATTATGTCCTGAAGTGATATATAGAATTTCAGATTATTTCCCATCTAGATAGCAATTTTATATGCGTAATATATATATATATATATATATATATATATGTATATATATATATATATATATATACTAGTACTAATTTTACCAAAACCAAAATCCCTTTTATTATCGACGACTTAGAAATCTTGTCTGTCAAATAAATTGTCTAGAATGTAATTTAATTTACATAGGAGAAACAAACCAGAACTTAATAAAAACAATTAAAAAAACGTTTACAACAACATAAGAACAATTCAAAAAAACCGAGGCAATTCAAAACTATGATTGCGGAGCATATTTATACTTTAAAACACAATATAGACTTTTTTTGAAAAAAATCCCAGACAATTTAAAACTATGCTTGCTGATCACATTAGTACTTTAAAACACAATTAGACTTTTTTTTAAAAAAATCCCAGACAATTTAAAACTACGCTTATGAAATATAGTAAAAACTAGGAATATATAGAAAAATATAGGAATATTATTTGATATGGCTTGAAATGTAGTTTGTCAACAAAATATTAGCTTTTCACGGAATTGTAGCTGATGTCTAAAGAAGTTTTACTTCAAAGCATTTAGATTGTATCTTTTGTGACATGTGGGGTATCGTTTGAAAGGTCCTTTTTAATGGAATCCGAATACATAAATAATAAATCCAAATTTCTAAAAATTCAGCGAACACTTCAAAAGTTACAACCTATATAACAATTACACGGTGGAGATCCATCCACCGTCTCGTGTCGTCTTTTGCTCTACGTGTATCCCTTTAGAACACTACCCATTGATAGGGTAGTATTATAAAGGAAAGGTAGGGGATGTAGGTGGTAAATGGTACAGAGACGACGTTATAGAGAAAGAGCGATGTGCCAATTTATATAGATCAAAAGCTCTTTT
This sequence comes from Ctenocephalides felis, assembly GCF_003426905.1. Lineage (NCBI taxonomy): Eukaryota > Metazoa > Arthropoda > Insecta > Siphonaptera > Pulicidae > Ctenocephalides > Ctenocephalides felis. The sequence goes on along the minus strand of NW_020539725.1, from coordinate 59,484,262 downwards.
GATTTGTAGGAAACTTTAGACGAGATATAAAGTGTTTGAATTTCGCGCCTGAATTCAACATCAAAATGGAATACGCACATACATACAAACACGTGTGCGATGATAAATTTATATATTTATGGGTGTGTGTGTGTTAAGTAGTATGTTTGTCAAGTAACTCGAGCATGAATTCAAGAGACACGATAAATTTGAAATCTGTTTATATCAAAACGGTTATGTAATATGTACATATACATACAAGCACAGAAAATGTAATATTTCAGAAGTTAAACGTTTTTATAACAATATAATAATTTTTATACGAAAATCGTATTCCACTCGTCGAAACCTTTTAAACGACACCCAACAAACTATAAAAATATAATCTTTGTGTTATTGAAGCAAAACTTTTTTAAGCTCATTTATTACAAATTCATTAAAAGCATTTTGTGGACAAACCACATAGTTAATTTCAGTATTTGGATTCTATTCAAAAAAACTTCCGCAACATGCCAAAAAACACTATTTAAATTTTTTGAAGTAAAATTTCTTTAGACAAGCACAAAATGTAATATTTTTGAAGTAAAACTTCTTCAAATGCCTCAAATGAAATATGGTTAGGTATATAACGTTTTTATAAAAATATAATAATTTTTATATAAAAATCGTATTCCACTCGTCGAGACCTTTTAAACGATACCCAACAAGCTGTAAAAATATAATCTTTGTGTTATTGAAGTAAAACTTTTTTAAGCTCATTTATGACAAATTCATTAAAAGCGTATATTTTGTGGACAAACCACATAGATAATGCCAGTATTTGGATTCTATTCAAAAAAACTTCCGCAACATGCCAAAAAACACAATTTAAAATTTTTTGAAGTAAAACTTCTTTAGACGAACACAAAATGTAATATTTTTGAAGTAAAACTTCTTCAAATGCCTCAAATGAAATATGGTTAAGTATATAACGTTTTTATAAAAATATAATAATTTTTATATGAAAATCGTATTCCACTCGTCGAGATCTTTTAAACGGTACCCAACAAGCTTTGTGTTATTGAAGTTAAACTTTTTTAAGCTCATTTATTACAAATTTATTAAAAGCGTATATTTTGCGTACAAATCACATAGTTAATTTCAGTATTTGGATTCTATTCAAAAAATCTGCAACATGCCAAAAAACAATTTATAAATTTTTGAAGTAAAACTTCTTTAGACACATTATCTACAAATTCTTAAATAGTATATATTTGGTGGACAAACTACGTAGTTAATTATAGTATTTAGATTCTATTCAAAAAGACCTTTCATGCTAAAAACACAATTTAAGTAAAACTTCTGTAAGCTCGTTTACTACAAATTTATTAAAAGTGTATATTTTAAATACGTTTGAAGGACATCTCATGCAAATATAAAAATTCTGATATAATTTAATACAATTTTGCAAGTTTTATTTTTATATTAAATAAATTGTCACCAAAGTAATTTTATATATATATATATATATATATATATATATGTGTGTGTGTGTGTGTGTCTTGGGGTTCCGTCAGTATTGATTGAACGTTGAAAAGTACAAGATCGCTCCTCCGTATTTTTCACGTCTGATTAAGCATAAATTATTTTCCCTGATTCGGAATACTAATAAATGTATTCGGAGGAAATATCGAGTTATAGAGTATATATCATAATACATATATATATATATATATATATATATATATATCGTATATATATATATATATATATATATATATATTACGTTAGATATACTTATTTTTTTTATTTCTACATTTTTAACAAATATAATGTTTTAAATTATTGATGTGGTCAGCAAGCATAGTTTTAAATTGTCTGGGATTTTTTTTAAATAAAGTCTATATTGTGTTTTAAAGTATTGATTTGGTCAGCAAGCATAGTTTTAAATTTTCTGGGATTTTTTTAAAAACAAGTCTACATTGTGTTTTAAAGTATTAATGTGGTCAGCAAGCATAGTTTTAAATTGTCTGGGATTTTTTTATTGTTTTTGTGTTGTTGTAAACGTTTAATTAAGTTCTGGCTTGTTTCTCCTATGTAAATTAAGTTGCATTCTAGACAATTTATTTGATAGACGAGATTTCGAAGTCGTTCAATATTAAAAGGGGTTTTTGTTTTTGTAACAATAGTACTAGTCGTTGTACTAAAATTGTTTACAAGTCGGAGTCCTGCTGTAACTAAAGTATGTTAGGTCCATGCAATTATATTTTATTACAACGTTTTCATCCACCGCGCTCCATCGTTAATAAAAATTAGTACAAGTAATTTTCCCCGAAAAAAGGGCTCAATTTGAATATTATTGTAATAAAAATGTTGTTCGTTTTGTAAAATTTTATACGCTATCCTTTCGTTCTTTACACGGCGCGTGCTGCCTATAAAACTTATTTTTTGCCTATAAAATCTTTATTACTTTACACGACCTTTGTGAAAAAAATTCCGCCAGAGCATGATTTTAAATCTATCACAAAAAATATATAATGGATAAAACTGATTGTTGTCTATATATAATGCTGTCAAAATATTCAATCATCCTGATCGTTAAAGTTTCTGATACTCTGCGCAAAAACTTTCAAAATTTGCAAAATACAAAAACCATCCCTCCACCTTATTTATCTCCATCGTCCATTATTAATATTTAATTAACGAAATTAAATTTCCATCATCCCTCAGAGAAAACAATGTAGAATGATTTTTTCGTGATTCATTTGCTCCTACCATGTTACTTTTGCTTTTGCTCGTTTTGTGCACCACCAGGGCGGAGGACGGTGGTGTATTGTTGTTCCGGCTGTTCTGTTTTTATTGTGATGTTTCATCCTTTGTCTTTGCATTTTTTCTCGAATGATAAATTACACGGCAACAAAAAATAAAAAACATAAAACAAGACGGGAAAAAACGTTGGAAAGGATGGAGGTAAGGACGACTAGTGGTACATGGAAATATCCTATATATATTAAGATTTACAAGGAGAACCTCAGGTTTACTCTTTGGATGATGATAGAGTTGATAATCGAAACAAATTGTTTAAAATATTATAGGCCTATGAGAAGTGGTTAAATTATAAAACTAACTTAAAGTTTAGGCGCTCGTTCAACCTCAAACAGTTCTAGTATGTATATATTATCATCGCCTCTCCACCGTTCATAATCTCGTTTAAAAAAAAACGCTCCTATCTCCACCGCTAGTGAGTGAATCTTTAAAGAGCAAAACACGGAATTGAATACGTTGATTCGCTGAGGACTTTATAAGTGATTCTATTTTTCTACATGTTGGCAAATCCTACGGCGGAAATGATGTCACAGGAAGCGCTTTCTCAGGATTTACGGAACCGAACGGGAATGAAACACACACAGGAATACATACACACACTTATAATACACAGATACACTCTTATATATAGACACAGACATAGATACATTTATAAAATATGTACAGAATTATTTCTTTCGACTGTTAAAAATGCGGTGGAGGAACGCGACTTATATATAGTTTATAGTTGCAAAAAGTCTTAAAATGGATTATAAATTATTAATAAATAATGCTTGTGATTTATGTAAGTCTGACACATATATTTTTTTAGTATTCGGATTGTATTCAAAAAAACCTTTCAAATGATGCCCCACATGCCATGAAAAATCTAAAATATTTGAAGTAAAACTTCTTTAAACTCATTTACTACAAAGTGTATATCAAAAGTATATTAAATAGCTGAATTTCAACCCTTCTTGATTACCGTTGATTTTGTGTACGTATCGTAGCATGACCCAATGCAAAATTTACTAACAACTCGCTTTATAGGGAGATGTGCTGATTAGTTTTTGGCAAAGGCAGGTCCAGCCGTCACGGAGATACGGAGCAAAGAGTGCAGAAATCGAATTTGAATGATCTAAAGAACATTCAATTTGTAATGATTGGGGAAGAACTCTACTGACGAGCAAATAAAAATATTAGGAAAAAGGACTCTACTGACAAGCAAAATTTTGCTTAACACGTTTTGAAAGAAAAGGGGATTCTACTAACGAGCAAATTGAAAATATTGTAAGAAAAAGAATCTCTACTGACAAGCATAATGAAAATATTAGTAAAAGGACTATACTGACGAGCAAATGAAAATACAAAGAGAAAAAAGGGACTCTACTGACGAGCAAATTAAAATAATAGGACAAAAGGGACTCTACTGACGAGCAAATGAAAATACAAAGAGAAGAAAGGGACTCTACTGACGAGCAAATTAAAATACAAAGAGAAAAAAAGGACTCTACTGACGAGCAAATTAAAATATTACGAAAAAAGGGACTCTAATGACAAGCAAATAAAAATACAAAGAGGGAAAAGAGACTCTACTGACGATCAACCTGAAAATTTGTGAAATGACAAAGGAGTTTTAAGAAACTTTAAGAGAAAAGAAACTCTACTGACCAACAAATGGAATTTGGACCCGGAAAAAATTGGCAAAGACAGGTCCCGCCATTTCGAAGATACAGAGCTAAATGTGCAAAAATTTTAAAAAAGATTTGAATGATCTAAAAAACTTTCTGTTTTCTGTTTCTATAAAATATTTATGTAATTTTTGATTAAAAATTGAAAAAATGACCCAGACTAAGCGCAGTCTAAGCGCCACACTGGTACAAATGTTTACCCAAGTGCGTTTAGACTGTTTATGAACTGGAAATTCATAATTCATAATCCAATTTTGTGATAACTATTGAAAAATGTGAAAATGCCGCCGAGCTAAGCACAGTATAAGTGAAAATGTCGCACAAAATTATTTGCAAATGCGTTTAGACTGTGACTATACGGGAGCACTTTTTCAATTTTGCTTAAATTAGGCAAATATTTTTTTTTTTTGATTTTGAATTCGAAATGAAATGACGAGTTAATGTTCTGGAGATAAATTGATTAATCTATAATTTACATTTGATATATAACAAGATAGCAAAAATAATGAAAGATACAGTATTTGTTATTAACGTTTAAAATTTATCGAATATTTCATTACGGTTTGGGAAATTCCAGCAATTTGCCTTAAGGCACGATGCCATACACCACTAGTTAACATTTTGTTTTTGAAAAACTTTAATAACCAATCTATATAAATATGAGTAAACATTTAATTTTGAAATGACCAAAAATAATTGTGTGTATAAAATTATACCTTTGGGGACTAAATGGATTCATTTATACAAATATATATACATATATATACATATATATATATATATATATATATATATATATATATATATATATATATATATATGTATATATATTGTTGCATATGTACATATTTATTGTAACATATGTTTCGGGAAAAGGTCCAAGAACATTTGCATAGGTACAAAAGTATATTACGGGGATATATTTTTCTCTGTATATATATATATGTATATATATATATATATATATATATACAAAGAAAATACTTATATCTAAGAGAAAAGGGTTAATATCGTATCTTTGTTATAGTACCATTAACATATAGATGGCTTATTTTGCACGGTACCTGCTTCAAAAGCATTCTATTATATCTGTATATATATATATATATATATATATATATATATATATTCACTGCATCATTTACTGAAAATTCTATATGCAAAGTATTGACTGTGTTCAAATAAAATTGATGATTTCTCATTTAAAAACATTTCTTTGTTGCCTTTTTGTTATACAGTTTTATGTAACAAGATTCAGCAAGTCGTCGCTTAAATAAAATAGTTTTAAATATAATATATATATATATATATATATATATATATATATATATATTAACAAAGTCTAATAATCGGGCATAACATCAATAAAAAACATGAATTTCTTTCAAAAATTTATTTTAAATCCATACGTTTCGGCTATAATCCTAGCCTTCATTCAGTGGAAACTAAAAATAAAATTAAAAACTAAAACAATTGAATTGGAGTGAAAAGAAAAAATAAAATAGTAATTAGTACTTACAATTAGTTGATCTTAGTGTTAATTTGGAAAACTTTAGTAATCCATGGTATTAGGATATGGTAATGCACTACACTATGTATTATAAACATTAACTTGAAATTACACAATATTTTCACAAAATACTGATTTGAAAAAATCACAAATGGATAGTGTGTTATTCGTAGACTGGTTGAAGATGTAATGGAGAAAGACATTTTTCTAAAAAATATTTTTACCAAGATTCTGCACATGTGTGGAACGAATTGTAAAACCTTTGCGCGAACGCTTTTATTGTTTTGTGAGAAATTTGGAAATGTTATCTAAATAGAAGAGATTTGTGTCGCACAGCGTGTTGAGTTCATTCCGTTTATTTATTGTCTTATTGTTATAAACAATAAAAACACATAAATTAAAAGATCCCTCTATAATTCTTCGTTTAAATAAATTTTGTTCAAATTGTAGTACAGTCGGATTAGAAAAGTCCATATTGTGTTTTAAAGTGTATATATGGTCTGCAAGAACTGTTTTGAATTGTTTGGGGTTTTTTGAATTGTTTTTATGTTGTTGTAACCGTTTATTGAGGTTCTGGCTAGTTTCTCCTATGTAAATTAAATTACAGTCTAAACAATTTATTTGATAGACGAGATTTCTGAGTCGTTCAATATTAAATGGGGTTTTGGCTTGGTAAAAATAGTGCTAGTAGTTGTACTAAAATTGGTTACAAGTCGAAGTCCAGATTTATAAAACAACATACAATTCTTTAATGTATGGCAAACATATTACACCAGAATGAGTTTCTGAGTCAGGTAAATCGTTATGTACTGTGCAATTGTCCATTTTATTCAAAAGGTACGTTCGTCTGTTACTAGTTACGGAATTTATAAGTTTTAGGGGATAAGAGTTATCTGTTAAAATTTTTGTAATTAATTTGATGTTGTTGTCCCAAAATGTTTTATCCGATAGAAGTATTGCGTGGTCCGTTAGATTTATTATAGTACCTATTTTCATTTTGAGTGGATGATAAGAAAAGTAATTAAGGTAGCGTCCGGAATTAGTCGGTTTTTGGTACCAATTTGTTATTAGTTTGTTATCTGTAGTACGTATAAGTTTTATGTCTAAGAAACTGATCGAGTTCATTGTCTCCAATTCCACTGTAAATTTTAATTTTTTATTGACGTTATTAAATTGATCAATTATCATAGTGACATCATCACTAGGGATACAAGTGATAATGTCATCTACATAACGGTAATAAAAAATATGTTTATTGTAATTTTTGAAAATTGTATTTTCAAGGAGTTGTAAGGATATTTCTGCTAGAGATGGACTTGCTGGAATGAACTCAACACGCCGTGCGACACAAATCTCTTCTATTTAGATAACATTTCCAAATTTCTTACAAAACAATAAAAGCGTTCGCGCAAAGGTTTTACAATTCGTTCCACACATGTGCAGAATCTTGGTAAAAATATTTTTTAGAAAAATGTCTTTCTCCATTACATCTTCAACCAGTCTACGAATAACACACTATCCATTTGTGATTTTTTCAAATCAGTATTTTGTGAAAATATTGTGTAATTTCAAGTTAATGTTTATAATACATAGTGTAGTGCATTACCATATCCTAATACCATGGATTACTAAAGTTTTCCAAATTAACACTAAGATCAACTAATTGTAAGTACTAATTACTATTTTATTTTTTCTTTTCACTCCAATTCAATTGTTTTAGTTTTTAATTTTATTTTTAGTTTCCACTGAATGAAGGCTAGGATTATAGCCGAAACGTATGGATTTAAAATAAATTTTTGAAAGAAATTCATGTTTTTTATTGATGTTATGCCCGATTATTAGACTTTGTTAATACATATGTCAACATCAAATTCAGAATCATACAATATATATATATATATATATATATATATATACTAGCTGACCCGACAGACGTTGTTCTGTACCCACGTCTACAATTTTACAATATTTTATACTAATATTTACTGCTTAGTTAATAATAATAATTACTGTTTTTTGAATTACTATTTACACCAATATATGAGTTGAATGTAGAACTGTTTCAAACAAAATGATTGTTCTCAATTCCCACAGTTAACACTTTAATTATTCATTTAACAAATATTAAAAAATGTTCAATAAAATTGTATATTAAAAATTTTACACTGCGATATATAGAACAAATTTCCAATAGCTCAATTTATTTTATTGCATTCAAGGGTTATATAGTATTTTTAGTCATACCTGTAGATGTGGATGTATAAAAAAATGATTTTTTGTTTATTCACGACTAAAACATCGATTTTCCAAATTTATCACACTAAAAATGATCGTCTGCCTTTGTGATTTATGTCACAGCATAAGATACACGTGTTGAAAATTGAAATCTTTTAAAAAGTACAACAAATTCAGAAAGAATTAATATATAGCATTCGCGGCAAAGGTGCAATATCACCTTTTATTTTTTTACCCAAAATATATGCTTCAATAATGTTGCCTATAATTTTTATAATTTCGTACCATATTTTAACTGTCTTTTAGTAATTTTAATATCTAAATTACATTTTTTCTCCAATAAATAAATATACATTATTGCTTAAGTTTATATTTGAAGTGAATTAATTTGTCAAATCCTGTTCACATGTGCTCTATTCAACTTACAATCAACAAAATTATTGCTCTGTGATTTTTTTACTGTGCTCCAATTTACTTGATATTTTGGAAATAGGCTAATCTTTATCTTAATTTCAATGTTTTTAACAATTTGCACTCCGTCACCATCCACAGCATTAATTGGATTATAACTCTTTTAATTCTGATTTTATCAGAACTTGTAATACACTATTTTAAAGGTGATTAAATGAGCTACAACTTTCTCTATCATTAATTTTACCGTAACTTCTCTTATTGTAAAACGGCGATGGGTTAAAGGGCTCGAAAGACCTCTGGTTGGACAGCTCCATAATTAATCATACATCTATCAATAATTGTGTAACGAAAAAATAATAAACAATAATAATTAGTCAGAAAAATACCTCGAATTTTCTTATATATATACTTTTATACGTATTCTTTCAGAGGTATTATGATGAGAAATTGGTTGTTTTTTTTTAAATGTTTTTTTTTTCATGAAATCATGAGTTTTTTGAGAATCATTTGTACTAAAGTTGTGGTATTTTCTAGAATCCATCAAGATCTCTTAAACCAAGTTAATTCTAGATGGAATACGATTATTTTTAAATTTGGTGGAAATGGCACTGAAAAACTATTTGATTTAAATGAAAAAACATTGTATGCGTCCTTTATCTGCATGATAGCTTACTCATTTTACACGCAGAAGTACTCATTTTCAAGCTTATTTTGAGCACTATAAAAACCCATTTTCATATCTAGCCTAATAATGTTCCTAAAACACTATAAAATAACGATTTATTAAGATTTTAATTAATATAATTCTGTTCATTACATGATTTTCGTTAAAATGTATATTTTTGAAGGTGTTAGCAAAAAATGATGAAAAACGCAAAAAAGAAACAAATATTCAGTAGCCAGTAACTTGAAAAGTATTTCCTTTTTTGAAAAACATTATTAAATATTTTTCTCGTGTAATTAGTTCTTTTATCGATACCCAACGTTATTTTGAAGAAAAGAAAAAAGAAATGTCATCCACCCGAGAAGTGGTAAAGGAGTCTAAATTGTTTTCACTTCTGAAGAGTAAGATGAACCTAGTTCCAAAATTCCAAACAAATTGGAAAATAGTAAAAACTTCAGACCCAAAGCGCTCCATTGAGTAAATATTCCGTACCCAATGACAAACATATGCATTTTTGACACAATGAAACTTCTAAATAATTTTTTGTATTGTGACTTAGTATAGTAAGGCAAAACGACTGCAAATTGAATATGTTTGAGCGCAATCACTTATGGCTCGCTCCTTTGCGCGAATTCGTACGGCGAATCTGTTCGCAAAGTGCGCAAATAAAATTATTGCAAGCAAAAGCAAACACACGCGCACGTCAGACGCATGCGCAGACTGCATCACTTGTCAAATGCTTGTTATATTATTTGCATCTTATATTAATTTAATTTTTGGCACATCTCAGCTGCTTTTCGGCATTAATAATGTAGACATTACATTCTCCTTATTCATAATTATGAATTTATTATATTCTAATATGGCCTTAGCCTATAAGTGAATAGAAATGTTTGGCAAATGACAGTCTTCAATTGTTTTTAATGTCAAACTAAGCTTCAAATATTTTCAAGGGCAAACAATGATAAGCGGTTTTTTGTAATTTTTTCTATTTATTTCTACAATTTAACTATACTTCTATGAATCAAAACATTCTAAAAAATTTCCCGAACAAACTTCAGGAAGATTCATGAAAATCCGAATTATAGTTTAGGAGGAAATATGAAACTTACATTGTTACAGAAGAATTTTATATATAAGATATATATATAATTTATATATGTTTTATCTCCACATGACCTCAGAGCATAATATATTATCCCGTATTATTTAGCATAAGAATACGTCGGTCCCTTTTTTGAACCTTTGCAAACCTTTTTTTCAGTGTAGGATTATTCTTAATAATATTACAGAAGCCAAAATGAAAATCTCCACGCACATATATTATTTAGAATTTACGTTCGGGGAAATTTCAGAACACATAATAAAATAGAATTGAATCAAATAGTACAAAACGGAATAAAATATATGTAAAGGTTGTAATATTAAATTAATAGGGAAAGATAAAGGGTCAGTCATGTCTTGACAATTTTTTATCAACCTGATGGTTTGTACTTTCGCATAAAAAAAAGAAATTTGGAGAAATCATTCATTAGTTTGTTTTTTACAGCATTTTTAAAATCAAAACCTATTTGGTTTAAGTAAAAATAAATTGAAGTTTGAAAAACTTCATGTAATTAGAATTAACATACATTCATTGACTGTTTGTATTTTTTTTTTACTTTTTTGCTGGCGATATGATCTCATTCTTTGAACAGTTGTAATATCTGTCTTGCCTAAAAAATATTTTCCATTTTAATAACTTCAAAGATTTATAGAAACTACAAGTCCATTTTTTATTTTATTTTTAGTTTTGCTCATCAGTAGAGTTCCTTTTTAATGTTATTTTTAGTTTGCTCGTTAGTAGAGTCCCTTTTACCTTTAACTTTAACTTAGTTATCAGTAGAGTCTCTTTGAATTTATTTTTATTTTGCTCGTTTTTATTTTGCTCCCTTTTTCATTTTTAGTTTGGTCGTCAGTAGAGTCCCTTTTTTTGATTTTTAGTTAGCTCGTCAGTAGAGTCCCATTTTCTCCATTTTTAATTTAATTATCAGTAGAGTTTATTTTTATTTACGAATAATAAAGAAATAATTTCTAATCAATAAATTTACGTTTAATACACGGCACAAATGTTTAATTTGTTATATAACAATTATATTTACAAAATTAGAAAAGTGCTTAAATAAAGTCACATTCTAAGCGCTTTTGCAAATATATTTGTACTAAGTGGTAACTTGGGTTGTACTTAGACCTCTTTGTAGCTTAGCTCTTTGTAAATTTTTTTAAATAAATTTCACTAAATTGAAAAAGTGCTTCGGTATAGTCATAATCTAAATTTAATTGCTAATATAATTGTGAGAGGTTATCACTTAGACTGTGCTTGGACTTGCAAACTATATAATTTGCGAAAAAGTTGCAAACTAGTGGTGTATGGCATCGTGTCTTAAGACAAAATGCTGGAACTTCCCGTATCGTAATGAAATATTCGAGAAATTTTAAACGTTTTCAAATATATTAATACAAATAGTGTAACTTTCATTATTTTTGCTATCTTGTTATTAGAACATTAACAATTGTCATTTCATTTTGAATTCAATTTCAAAAAAAAAATAGTTGTCTTATTTAACATAATTAAAAAAGCGCTCCTCTTCTCAAAAAATGTTGCAAAAACTTGACGGCTCTTGTAATAAAACTGGTGTTAACATTCTTATTATTTGCGAACAACTAAAATGTTTTGTACGTTTCGACCACTGGTGTGTGTCATCATTTAGATATTGACTTAATTTTTAACATTAATCAGCATAAATATAAATATTAATTCATTACATACACACTCAATTTTAGAATGTATTTCTTTCGTACGTTTCGACTATCGATATGTGTCATCATTTAGGTATTACACAAATATTTTTTATTTTAAGGATATCGACTCAATGTTATTTTTCATCAGTTTCAAAAATGCATGCTTTGTTTTGTTATTAACCAAAATTTTAATGTTATCGTTTCGTACCAAATATGTGTCATCTTTCAGATATTTAGGGTACAAGAAAACGAATAACAATTTTATTTGGAGTTGGAAATTAGAAACAGGGGTTGGGACAGTTTGCCTTGAGAACAAACAAAATTTTTTTTATTTTTAATTTTCAATAATGTAACAGCTAATTTTTTGATAATATAAATATAAAAGATTATATCTAAATGACCGGCTGGTTAAAGGCCTTAAATAAATAAATAACTAGTGGGGCGCATGGCATCGTGCCTTAAGGCAAATTGCTGGAACTTCCCGTACCAAAAATTATTTTTTTTTTGAAAAGATTAACATTTTTTAAAAAAATTTACTCTAAAAAAATAGATTTTTGAGGAACTATATAAATTTTTGACAAAATTTTTTGTTGAAAAATTTAATTTGAAATATTTTGGAAATTTTGAACTTTTTTTCAAAGCAATCGTACTGCTTTAATGCATAGAGACTAAATATCGAAGCGCGTAAGCGCCGCGTCGCTGTCTAACGCATAAGCATTGGTACGGAACCCATAGGAATGTTAACAAAATGTATACTCATTGTTAAAATCTCTATAAAATATCTGATAATTTGATGTGCATATGTCTAATGTCTAATGATTATTGTTGACCGCCAAATGTTATTTTTTTTTACTTTTTTTACTAGATCTCCGAAACCGCTAGACCTAATTTCATAAAAATTTCATCAAATCTTCATCTTGATAATGCAAGTAAAATGTTTTTGAATTATTCAAATTGCTTCATCCCGATTCCCGAAATCGTCGACGAAAATTTGTATCTGAACACACACAAATGCACGCACACACACACATACACACACATACATCAATTTTTCTAAGGTATGCCAATATATTCAGAAACCTTTGAAACGTAAAGATATATAAAAATTTTCATTTTCGATTTTTGTGCGATTACTATAACTTACCCTACGGAAAGTTAATTATAAATAAATCAATTTATCACCTCCAGAACATTAACAATCGTCATTTCATTTCGAATCAAATTTAAAAAAAAAAAATAGTTGCCAAATTTCCACAAAATTGAAAAAGTGCTCCCGCATAGTCACAGTCTAAACGCATTTGCAAATAATTCTGTGCGATATTTTCACTTATACTGTGCTCAGCTTGGCGGCATTTTCACATTTTTCAATAATTTTCACAAAATTGGAAAAGTGCTCCAGTACACAAACAGTCTAAACGCACTTGGGTAAACATTTGTACCAGAGTGGCGCTTAGACTGTGCTTAGCTTGGGTGATTTTTTGAATTTTTAGTCCAAAATTACAAAAAAATTTTTTTGAAAAAAAATTAGAAACAAAAATTTTTTTTTTCCAAAATCAATTGTTTTGTTGAAAAAAGCAGAAAGTTCTTTGAATCATTTAAATCGGACGCTTAGTTCTCTCAAAAACAGCCATTTTTTTAAATTTAGCTCTGTAACTCCGAAACCTCTGGGCCTACCTTTGCCAAAAACTAATCAGCACATCTCCCTATCAATAGGAATCGAGTGTTTTTTAAACCATTCAAATCGGTTGATCCGTTCTCTCAAAAATTCGCTTTCTATTTTTTGCACTCTTTGCTCCATATCTCCGTAACGGCTGGACCTGCCTTTGCCAAAAACTAATCAGCACATCTCCCTATCAATAGGAATCGAATGTTTTTTAAACCATTCAAATCGGTTGATCCGTGCGCCCGAAAACGTGGACGAAAAAAAGCGGACATACAAAACACACACACACACACACACACACACACACACACACACATCCATTTTTTCTGAAGTATGCCAAAATGTTCAGAAACCTTCAAAACGTCGAGAAATGTAAAAATTTTTGATTTCGATTTTTGGACGATTACTATAACTTACCCTACGGGAAGTTAAAAAATATTTAAAGATTATATAAATAAAACTTTTTTTTCAACTTCAGAATTTATTTACGATTCGTTTTCTGCAACATAATTCGCTTTTATATCAAATTAAATGCAAATGACTCATCTAAATAAACATTTCCACCCCCCCAAAATTTGACATAATGCGTCAAACATATATATATACATATATATATATATATATATATATATATATAATTCTTACAAAATCTTCATTTTACTTTAGTTCATTTATTACCGCATAAATCAACTCCACCGGAGTCGTCTTTACATACGACCAGAGAAATGCGGATACGGTGGAGCAATCTTTATACACGCCATGGGATTTGTTCCAGATTCATAAAATACGAATCGGGAAGAAATTTAATTATGTTTGAAGTTATCCTATTGGCAAGTTGTTAAAAAAAACTATAAGCATGTTGCTTGTAATTAGTAGGATTACTTTCTAACGATCATCATATTACGGATATTATTTTTATGTAAATTCTATCCTTTGCACTCTTATTTATTTAAATATATGTTATTATTTATCAATATTGCTAGATGTTAATTATTTAACAGTTGTAATAAATATTGAAATTAAAAAAACTTTCTAACGATATATAATGTCATTGTTATATTTTAATTATTTATAATAAAATAAGCGTGGATATAAAAAACTTTTATATAGACACCTAACATTTTGATTTCAAAGTTCATAAATATTTTGTAAAAAAATTTGTTCGAAACCTAATAAATCGTTATATGCAGACTTGTAGATAATTTTATTAGCTTTTTAACGATATTTAATAATAAATATGTAACAAACCAAATTTTAGCAATATACACGAGAATATAAAGAAAAGTAACCACTGAAATCCACTAACACAGCATTCAGATTATGTTTTATTTAATTTTTCTAATTAATTCGTGTTACAAGGAAAACCTTACAAGGTTATGACATTTTAAGGATTTAAAAAAATCTAATCAGCGTATAATTTTTTTATTCTGTTGTCAAGGTGTTTAAAGTGTTTGTTTTTTTCTGCTGTTGCTTTTTTCGAACTCCCTTCATAAATAATCTCGATTTGCATCCACACATATAAGACTTACATGAAAATGGAACAAAAAACAAAACCCATCTTACTAAGTGAAGTGAATTGTAGCTTTATCACCTTCATTTCTCTTAGAAACAACCAGGCCTGGCATTTATTCGATATATATATATATATATATATATATATATATATATATATATATATATATATATTCAAACAAAAATAAACAAGAAACATAAATGAATTTAAAATTCCATACGTATATTTTTTAACTTCCCGTAGGGTAAGTTATAGTAATCGTCCAAAAATCGAAATCAAAAATTTTTACATTTCTCGACGTTTTGAAGGTTTTTGAACATTTTGGCATACTTCAGAAAAAATGGATGTGTGTGTGTGTGTGTGTGTGTGTGTGTGTGTGTGTGTTTTGTATGTCCGCTTTTTTTCGTCCACGTTTTCGGGCGCACGGATCAACCGATTTGAATGGTTTAAAAAACATTCGATTCCTATTGATAGGGAGATGTGCTGATTAGTTTTTGGCAAAGGCAGGTCCAGCCGTTACGGAGATATGGAGCAAAGAGTGCAAAAAATAGAAAGCGAATTTTTGAGAGAACGGATCAACCGATTTGAATGGTTTAAAAAACATTCGATTCCTATTGATAGGGAGATGTGCTGATTAGTTTTTGGCAAAGGTAGGCCCAGAGGTTTCGGAGTTACAGAGCTAAATTTAAAAAAAATGGCTGTTTTTGAGAGAACTAAGCGTCCGATTTAAATGATTCAAAGAACTTTCTGCTTTTTTCAACAAAACAATTGATTTTGGAAAAAAAAAATTTTTGATTCTAATTTTTTTTCAAAAAAATTTTTTTGTAATTTTGGACTAAAAATTCAAAAAATCACCCAAGCTAAGCACAGTCTAAGCGCCACTCTGGTACAAATGTTTACCCAAGTGCGTTTAGACTGTTTGTGTACTGGAGCACTTTTCCAATTTTGTGAAAATTATTGAAAAATGTGAAAATGCCGCCAAGCTGAGCACAGTATAAGTGAAAATATCTCACAGAATTATTTGCAAATGCGTTTAGACTGTGACTATGCTGGAGCACTTTTTCAATTTTGTGGAAATTTGGCAACTATTTTTTTTTTTTGAAATTTGATTCGAAATGAAATGACGATTGTTAATGTTCTGGAGGTGATAAATTGATTTATTTATAATTAACTTTCCGTAGGGTAAGTTATAGTAATCGCACAAAAATCGAAAATGAAAATTTTTATATAACTTTACGTTTCAAAGGTTTCTGAATATATTGGCATACCTTAGAGAAAATTGATGTATGTGTGTGTATGTGTGTGTGTGCGTGCATTTGTGTGTGTTCAGATACAAATTTTCGTCGACGATTTCGGGAATCGGGATGAAGCAATTTGAATAATTCAAAAACATTTTACTTGCATTATCAAGATGAAGATTTGATGAAATTTTTATGAAATTAGGTCTAGCGGTTTCAGAGATCTAGTAAAAAAAGTAAAAAAAAAATAACATTTGGCGGTCAACAATAATCATTAGACATTAGACATATGCACATCAAATTATCAGATATTTTATAGAGATTTTAACAATGAGTATACATTTTGTTAACATTCCTATGGGTTCCGTACCAATGCTTATGCGTTAGACAGCGACGCGGCGCTTACGCGCTTCGATATTTAGTCTCTATGCATTAAAGCAGTACGATTGCTTTGAAAAAAAGTTCAGAATTTCCAAAATATTTCAAAATAAATTTTTCAACAAAAAGTAAGTTTTTGTCAAAAATTTATATAGTTCCTCAAAAATCTATTTTTTTTAGAGTAAATTTTTTTAAAAAATGTTAATCTTTTCAAAAAAAAAATAATTTTTGGTACGGGAAGTTCCAGCAATTTGCCTTAAGGCACGATGCCATGCGCCCCACTAGTTATATTAAGGTTTATACTGATTATATTTGTTAAATAGCATATATATATATATTTATATATTAATAAAAAGCTAATAAGATTATCTACAAGTCTGTATATAACGTTTGATAACGTTTCAAACAAAATTAAATAAAAAATAATCTGAATTTTTGTTAGTGGGTTTCAGTGGTTACTTTTCTTTATATTCTCGTGTATATTGCTAAAATTTGGTTTGCCACATATATATTATTATATATCGTTAAAAAGCTAATAAAATTATCTACAAGTCTGCGTACAACGATTTATTACGTTTGAACAAAATTTTTAACAAAATCATTGTTGACGTTGAAATCAACATGTTGTGTGACTAAAATAAATATGTGGATTTAAAATTTAGTTAGCCATTAGTAGATTTCAGTGATTGCTTTTCTTTATATTCTCGTGTGTATTGTTAAAATTTGTTAAACTACATATATATTATATTATATCACTAAAAAGCTAATAAAATTACCTACAAGTCTGTATATAACAATTCATTACATTTAGAACAAAATTTTCAACAAAATATTTATAAACTTTGAAATCAAAATAGTGTGTGATTTAATAAGATCCTATATCATAAGTTTAATTGATCGCACTTTTTTATAATGAATATAATGAATAATTAAAATATAACAATGACATTATATATTGTTAGAAAGATAATAAAATTACCTATAAATCTGTATATAACGTTTAATTACTTTTCAAACAACATTATATAAGAAAAATATGTGATATTAGGTTGTCAAATATCTCCCTTCCGCTTTTTTGCTCTTGGTTTATAATACAAAAAGGCGGAAGGGAGATATTTGACAACCTAATATTTAAAATTTAGTTAGCCATTGATGAATTTCATCGGGTATATTTTTTTTATATTACCGTGCATATTGCCAAAATTTGGTTTGTCACAAATATATTTACTATTAGAAAGCTAATAAAATTATCTACAAATCTGTATATAACGTTTAATTACTTTTCAAACAAAATTATATAAGAAAAATATGTGAAATTTAAAATTTAGTTAGTCATTGATGAATATTAACGGTTACACTTTTTTACAATTTGAATTATTGTAATAAAATTCATCTTTATGGTTATTCATTGTAATATATTTTTAAAAAATAGAGGAAGTTATCTATGAATCTGTATACAACAATTTGTACCCTTCAGAACAAAATCATTCGTTAAAATTTTAAATTAAATCATATCATCATCATAATAATGTTATATTTTATATACTAGTATGTCCGGCCATGCTCTGCTGAGACTTTCACCAAAATCGGAACATAAATATATATTGTTCGTTTTTTCCGTAATTTTTTATACTTGCAATTCATTGTTTTTAATTTATTTCTGATAAGTGAATGTCAAACAAAAATATAAAATATGCACTAATCCCATTTCGATTTCGATCTATTTATAATTACATTCGAATGAGACGTATAAATACGCAAAATGTGCCATTATTTTTCTTTTCCCTTGCGAATTTAATCCTTGTTTGAATAAAAATCTGCGTCTGAAATCAATTAACCTCAATCCGGGAGTCCTCAATCCGGAATCTGGAATCCGGAATTGCAGAATATTCGCAAATGCTTATCCTGTTTCTTTAAAAAGGATTATTTGCATTTCGCCAGTAATGGAAACGAGATAATCGCAGATAATGCATTTCGTGTATATATTTTCGAATCTGTTACAAAAACACGCAATTATTGGAGAAAATTATAATATCTCGTATATATACTCTCGTATATATATTATATATATATATATATATATATATATGTAACAAAATCCACGAATTAATTATTAAATCAATTTCGGATTATATTTCTTAATAGCCTAAGAACGTGTGAGGAGTGAAGGCGGAGCAGAAATCGCTCCACCGTCCTCGGTGGAGTGATGTACGAGGAGTTTGTGTGTGATGTATTACGACAAAACAAGTTTTTTCCACCTATATAGGTTAAAAACCCATATATAATGCGAAAGTATAAAAATGAATAATGACATCATTGCCCGTGATTTTTTCGGGGGAAAGTATAGACATTAATAATAAAAAACACCGAGGCATTTTCGTAATATATATATATATATATATATATATATATATTGATTGTTTCTTTTCCGAACAGTAAATCCAATAATAAAAAACAATTTGTTTTTTGAAGATGTTTAATACGACGTTTCGGAACTAGGTACGTTCCATCATCAGGTTTATTCTGTCAAATACAATGTTTTTTTAAAATACTGATTAACATTAATTAACAATGGTCAATACAGATTAATTAGAAAAAAATTTTGTTATAAAGGAATGGATTATGTACCGGATAGATAGTAATAAGACTTAACTAAAAAAGGTTTTATATAAAATTGAGAAGCAAAAATTATTTACCTGTAATAATTTATATATCCATATCACTAATATTTTTTTGTTAAAAACACTCGATTTTTTTGGAAGATATTTGTAGATGTTACGACTACACAAGACTTAAACACACTGATATGGATTTCTGTCTGCCAGATGTAAAGGACAAAGCACGGAACTCTTGGCAAAAATGATTTTTTATGGCTCTTGTTTGGTAATTTACGAAAAAAGGAAAAATATTGCTTTAGTAAATGTTGAGAAATATTATGTATATATATATATATATATATATACATACATACATGAACATGTATATGCACACCTACATACTCATACATACACATGCACATATCTATATATTAATGTATCCACAATTATACACATGAACACATATGCAAGTGTATGTGTATAGTGTATACTCAAAAAACATACATATAAGCATATATATGGATGTACATATATTATAACACATATACATGTATATATATACACATATTCAAAAACTATTAGGATTAATTATTTTTAATCAGGTTTAAAAAATTTAAATATGAGTCATGAATGATATTGTGATCTGATCTTTTATTAACACTTTTTGACGAATTCAAAAAGATTAAACTGCTTTCAGAAAAAAGTTTTAAAAGTACAATCCTCTCTATATAAAATATTGGTTCAAAGGTGAAATTATGTGAGTTTTCGATGGAATGCTGAACAAGAGTACTTGGAAATTTCGGCTTTTATGATGAGTGACGCTTAATTCATGTTGTCTCATTCTCTTATGAATGTACTGTGATGTTTGGCCAATGTATTGTTTTTGACAATTTTTGCAAGGGATGGAATAAACTATGTTAGTATTGAATTTAGGAGGGGTGGTGGATTTAATTTTGAAAACATTTCTTTAAAAGAATATAGAGCTGTTCCTGAAATGAAAAT
>NW_020539725.1:59415788-59462813 GCF_003426905.1 Ctenocephalides felis | reverse complement strand
TAATGAATTAAAAATAAAAATTCATTTCTGACAAATTTGCCTATAATTTAAAAGTACAACATCCTATTTTCCCCAAAAATGTTTGTCTCCCCAAAGTCCACAAACCTGAATGCTCCTTTAGACCCATTGTATCCTACGTTGGCTCCCCATTCTATAATATCGCTAAACACATTGCTAATATTTTAAAAAATGTCACAATTTCCTCTCCTCACTATGTAAAGAACTCTTACCAATTTGTGGATCTAATCAAAGACCGAAACATTACGGACGATCAAATTTTTCTAAGCCTTGATGTAATTAACCTTTTCACATGTGTTCCCCATGATTTAATACTTGATTCAATTGAAAAACGCTGGCCCACTATTTGTAACTACACCGACTTGCCCATAACCACTTTCAAACACATCATTAACACTGTCCTGAATTGCTCTTATTTTAATTGTTTCAATAATTTTTATCTACAAATCAAAGGTACTGCTATGGGTTGCCCATTATCCCCTGGCATCATAGACCTAGTTTTACAAACCCTTGAAATTTCCGTTTTCTCCACATTAAATTTCCAAATATATTTTTACGTTAGATATGTAGATGACACTTTTTTTATAATAGACAAAGAACAATCAGATATAATAATCGATACCTTTAACAATTACAATAAGAGCATTCAGTTCACACATGAAACACAAATCGACAACAAATTAAACTTTTTAGACGTGACTGTACACAAGATTGACAACATTATTTGCACAAATTGGTACAGAAAAACTACATGGTCCGGGAGATACCTTCATTACGCGTCATATTGTCCCAAAAATTATAAAGTCAATACAATCATTTCTTTGATAGACCACGCAATCATGTTGTCTCACTCTTCTTTTCATACCCAAAACACAACATTAGTAACTAAAACTTTATTAGAAAACGGATATCCCCTCACCCTCATCAATTCCATTACCAATAAAAGACTTTCCTATCATAAAAGTAACAATTATCAATCCATCTCCAAGTTATTCCAAGACAACAATATTAAACCAACTTTTCACAGCATGCCTTACATTGAAGGCTTATTTGATTATTTTGCCAAATTACTCAAAGAAGAAAATATTTTCATTTCAGGAACAGCTCTATATTCTTTTAAAGAAATGTTTTCAAAAATTAAATCCACCACCCCTCCTAAATTCAATACTAACATAGTTTATTCCATCCCTTGCAAAAATTGTCAAAAACAATACATTGGCCAAACATCACAGTACATTCATAAGAGAATGAGACAACACGAATTAAGCGTCACTCATCATAAAAGCCGAAATTTCCAAAGTACTCTTGTTCAGCATTCCATCGAAAACTCACATAATTTCACCTTTGAACCCAATTTTTATATAGAGAGGATTGTACTTTTAAAAGACTTTTTTCTGAAAGCAGTTTAATCTTTTTGAATTCGTCAAAAAGTGTTAATAAAAGATCAGATCACAATATCATTCATGACTCATATTTAAATTTTTTAAACCTGATTAAAAATAATTAATCCTAATAGTTTTTGAATATGTGTATATATATACATGTATATGTGTTATAATATATGTACATCCATATATATGCTTATATGTATGTTTTTGAGTATACACTATACACATACACTTGCATATGTGTTCATGTGTATAATTGTGGATACATTAATATATAGATATGTGCATGTGTATGTATGAGTATGTAGGTGTGCATATACATGTTCATGTATGTATGTATATATATATATATATATATATACATAATATTTCTCAACATTTACTAAAGCAATATTTTTCCTTTTTTCGTAAATTACCAAACAAGAGCCATAAAAAATCATTTTTGCCAAGAGTTCCGTGCTTTGTCCTTTACATCTGGCAGACAGAAATCCATATCAGTGTGTTTAAGTCTTGTGTAGTCGTAACATCTACAAATATCTTCAAAAAAAATCGAGTGTTTTTAACAAAAAAATATTAGTGATATGGATATATAAATTATTACAGGTAAATAATTTTTGCTTCTCAATTTTATATAAAACCTTTTTTAGTTAAGTCTTATTACTATCTATCCGGTACATAATCCATTCCTTTATAACAAAATTTTTTTCTAATTAATCTGTATTGACCATTGTTAATTAATGTTAATCAGTATTTTAAAAAAACATTGTATTTGACAGAATAAACCTGATGATGGAACGTACCTAGTTCCGAAACGTCGTATTAAACATCTTCAAAAAACAAATTGTTTTTTATTATTGGATTTACTGTTCGGAAAAGAAACAATCAATATATTGAAAAAATCCAGGACTTATCTATTGAATATATATATATATATATATATATATATACATACATATATATATATATATATTACGGAAAATCGAACAATATACATTTATGTTCCGCGTTATTTCAATTCAAAAATTTAAAAATTATTAAAGAGTTTGGTGAAAACCTCAGCAGAGCGTGGCCGGACATACTAGTATACAAATATAACATTATTATGATGATTTAATATCAAATTGTAACGAATTATTTTGTTCTGAAGGGTACAAATTGTTGTATACAGATTTATAGATAATTTCATCTACATTTTAAAAATATATCACAATGAATAACCATAAAGATGAATTTTATTATAATAATGCAAACTGTAAAAAAGTGTAACCGATAACATTAATCACAGACTAACTGAATTTTAAATTTCACATATTTTTCTTATATAATGTTGTTAGAAAAGTTATTAAACGTTATATACAGATTTATAGGTAATTTTATTAGCTTTCTAACAATATATAATGTGATTATTATATTTCAATTATTTATAATAAAATATAAAAAACTTATTAGCGTGAATATAAAAAACTTATATATAGTCACACAACATTTTGATTTCAAAGTTTATAAATATTTTCTAAATAATTTTGTTCGAAATCTAGTAAATCGTTGTATGCAGACTTGTAGATAATTTTATTAGCTTTTGAACGATATATAATAATATACATGTAACAAACCAAATTTTAGCAATATACACGAGAATATAAAGAAAAGTAACCACTGAAATCCACTAACACAGAATTCAGATCATTTTTTATTTAATTTTGTTTGAAAAGTTATCAAACGTTATATACATATTTGTACATAATTTCATTAGCTTTTTCTTATATATATATATATATATATATATATATATATATATATATATATATATATATATAAACCTGTAGCTTTAGTATATTGAACGGACGTGAATAATCCGAAATTTTCGAACTATTGCAAAATTCTCATTATAGCGGTCCAAGTGAAAACTGAAACTATGTATCGTTTCGACAGTTCAGCAAACTATGTAATTACATACCAATACACACAAACCAAAACCCGTATAAACCCTACAAAGACATACCCAAAAATCATCCTAGTAATTTCACACCAACCTCTCCACCGTGCAAATTAAAGCAACACCTAGCAAAACTATTGCAATTGTAAATTTATAACAAATGATTTAGAACGCGCTTTTGGATATTAATTAATATAATAAATTAATATAATAGTGGACATACCGACTGGATTTTCCTCATTCCAAAATGACTCATCCAGCGTATAGTCGGCTTCTGAAAAGATCAGATTGACAGTTTTTTTACTCAGTAAGTGAAATTTTATAATAATTTAATAACATTAAAATATTTTGTGATGTAATGAAACTAAAATGAGATGGCATTATGATGATACAGTTGTTAGTTGATGATGAATTTATAGGACGCACCGTTTGTATTACATATTTTATAAACATACAACTTTGCTTCCGCCGTTATTGTGAACAAATCGTATTGTAAAAACGGCGGAAGCAAAGTTGTACGCACTAATGTAATATATATGTCCTTAATTCAAAAACCATTCGTTTAATATGAATGATGCATTCGACAAATTTGTTCAAAATTAATCAATCTACAAATGTTTCTAATAGTGCAAGATCCTAGAACAACTCGGTATACTTTAAAATCGCAATTGAAACGAAACAAATAATTTGAGTATAAAGTATACTAACTTCCATACAAACTAAACTTTTCCAAAGATTTTCTGCATAGTGTTTGTAGTGACATCTCGCTTTGGAATTGAGTATACCTAGTACGTATGTTTACTTTATCGCTTGTAACTTCTAGACCATTTATTTAATATGAATGATGTCTTTGGCGAATTTATGCAAAATTAAATAATGAATAATATTGTCTAACATGATCGTGCTCTACGGCAATTCGGTGTACTTTAAAACGCATTTAAAAACATACAACTTTGCTTTCGCCTTTATTACAAAGAACTCGTATAGTAAAAATGGCGGAAGCAAAGTTGTACGTTTTTGATACTTTTAAAGTGTTGTACTAATGTAATAGAAGTGCCCATAACTTCTAAACCATTTGTTTAATATGAATCATATCTTTGGCGAATTTATGCAAAATTAAATAATTAACAATATTGCCTAACATTACTACACTGTACAGCAACTCGGTGTACCTTAAAACGCATTTGAAAACATACAACTTTGCTTTCGCCTTTATTACAAAGAACTCGCATTGTAAAAACGGCGGAAGCAAAGTTGTACATTTTAATACTCAAAACATTGAAAAAGTTTTTTCGACGTTCCAAGTAATTCTGAATGGTTGACACAAAAATTGAAAAATGTGGATGTGTGAGCAAAATTTGACGTTAAGAATAATTTGTTCATGAATCAAGTTTTGATTATATTTGAAGTTTTATTTCCAATAATCGCCACGTCCATAGATGACTCTATCTATTATATTTCATCCCCAAATGGAAATTCGTCGCCAGTCGATTGCCTGTTAATTAAATTCATCCGCAATGATAATTGGAGTACCAATTTTATTTTCATCGAACGACAACTAATAGAATATTGATTGAAGTTGTATTTGTTCAATTTATTATTCAACGGAGTTTGTTTATTCATAAAATTATTGATGTTGTTATGAAAAATATTACGAGCTACATTTGGAATAATAAAAAATATTTACATGTTAATTTAAATACATTTATGTATATATATATATGAATGTATATATGTATATATATATATATATATATATATAAATGTATGTATGTATATATGTATGTATATTCCATCTTCAGTTTCTTTGACTGATTACTTCCTACATTATATTTGATTTATGATCTTGTGTTCTTATGATTTATTAATGCTAAGACATACTTATACATACATACATATATATATATATATATATACGTATATATATATAATGTATAAATCGTCTTCCTAATATAATGTGATATGCAGAAAATACAGCAAAAACTTCATCATCATTTTTCAAACTAATTGAATTCGAATACAATATTGTGCTCTTGTCTGAATAAATGAATAAATTGAATAAAATAAATAAAATATGAAGTGTCCAAAAATATTATTTTTTGTGTTTATATGAAACGTTTTACAATTTTGTAAATGGAGTGTTTTCGTTTATGAGAAAATCGGAGTACTTATATATGAATTTATTTTTCATATTTATAATCACGTCGTTCCGGCAAATCATAATATAAAAAAATCGCTACGTACAGAAAATGATTTAATAAGTAAATTTTATAAATTATTATTCAACTAATTTTTATTAAATGTTCTTATTATTGAAATAAACATACATATATGTGCACACAATGGGTTTTGTAATAATTTTTGTTTCTTTCCTTTTTGAACGGAACCGGAAAAAACATGAGAACCGGTTTTTGAACCAGTTTTTAAATTTTATCGTTCCGACAAAAAAATATTAGCACAACACCACTGGTTTTATCAAAGTCGTTTTTAATTCAGTTACAAATTGAGGTGTATGAACTGAAATATTAATTACAATACAGTAGTGTATTTCAAATTTCACATATAAGGTTGTCAAATATCTCCCTTCCGCCTTTTTGTATTATAAACCAAGAGCAAAAAAGCGGAAGGGAGATATTTGACAACCTAATCGAAAAATGTCAGTTTTGGAGTGAAATAAGCATCCGATTTGAATGATTCAAAAAACTTTCTGCTTGTGTTGACGAAACGATTGCTTTGGAAAAAACGTCGATTTACGGCAAAAAATCTGGTCACACACACACACATTCGATGCAGAATGGCTAGAAACGTCGAGAAAACAAAATCGGAACATAAGATCGGTCGAGAATCGGATTTTTTGATGAAAACAAACTTCTCCTTCGGGAAGTTAATAACCGGGTAATGTTTAGAACATAGATAACTAAACATAATAATAAAATATAAATATAATATAATAAATATGTTACTTTAAGACCGAAAAGTGTCTGATGCCCGATTATCTCGGATATAAGTTCGACTTGTTTCGCGTTAGTCGAATAAAATAAATAATTCAAGACATTCATATAATGGAAATTGATTGCAGCGAAAAAAGCAATTCTATAAATACAAAAGCATAAGAACTGCAAAAAATTTAATATTTTAATAATTGGATGAATTTTTTGCCAACTAAGGCTTGTAAATTTTTACAATCCAACATTTATTGGTAATTTTTTTAATCATTGTTTTATTGACATTTATTTATTGATAAATTAGTTGACAATTTATAGCAAAGAAGTTACCCTGATATTTCAATAGACTTATTGTCTAAATTTCGGCCTACAATTTGAGATTTGTATGCATATTCATAGAAACTTTGATCTTTTAAAAATCTGATGAAAGTGCTGTGGAATTGATGATCACTCAATTATTGATTAACCTGATAGTAGATTAATAATTGTACTCCTAGACTAGTAATTCCCAATGTAGGGCACATGCCCCCAGAAAAATCCATTTTTAAATTCAAAGGGAGGAAGCAAATTAAAAAATTACACGAATTTAACCCACTTGCTTCGGGCGATTTGAATGTAATTTGTAAATACTGTTAAAAATTCGTTAAATATATTATGATCATTGTTTAGTTTAAGTGAGCACAGGATGCATGTGCAAATCATATAATATTTTCATATATATTTCCATAGCTTAAGTAAATAAGCATCCCTTTTTAGGTCTAATGCAAACTTTCTCAATATTACGGATTATAGAAAAATTCCAAATTCTGTATGTATTAATCTGTATATTTATAAATTGCCATCCCTTCCAAACAGCGGTATAATAATTGTTATATTATATTTTTAAATTTAGAATTTTTAGAATTCAGTAAGTTGCGAGACTAAGAACATCTTAAGAAAATCAGCTCGCACAAGTTACTCAAACATTTAATAAAATTTATAGTTTTATGCCTATTGTCGCACAGTGCACACAATCGTTCAAAAGTGCAGTAATTAATTTTTTAAATTAAAAAGTTTTTCGTCCACGTTTTAACCCGCAATTCTGAATCGATTTTTAAAATTCAAAAACCGTTTGAAAAATATTGGTTGGGAATCGACCTGATTAGTTTTTGGTAATGATCGGCCGGGCCGTTTTCTTATGATAAAGTGTTTTTATTGATATAAGTAGCAGTAATTAATAAGTAAAAAAAATTTGTTAGACAATTTTTGTTTTTTTTTGACGGTACTTAGATATTACGGTCCTACGACAAGTTAAATTTTGAAAATTCGTCAAAGTTTGCAAAAATTGGTATCGTTTTTATGGCATTTGTCAAAATTAGAACTTTCAACGATGTTTGCTTAAAAACGCATAAACATTACATTAAAATTGTAATTGTATTAAAAATGTAGAAGCCAATCGATGTTATTCGATGTATTAGATTGTCAAATATCTCCCTTCCGCCTTTTTGTATTATAAACCAAGAGCAAAAAAGCGGAAGGGAGATATTTGACAACCTAATATTTCGCTTATAATTTTAATGTGTAAATTTGTTCGCAAAAAGTAATAAAGGTTAAAATTCAAGCAATATTGAAATTAGACTCGGAAATTAATACAATATCAAAATCGCTATTCCAAATATTACGTGTTAAATCTCAAACCACGAGCTTTAAGCTTCACAGTTTTTTGGAATTCCAACAAAATCGAATAATTTTACAAATTTAGAAATATTTAATGAAGATGGTACATTATAAATGTCTTTGTGCTTACGAAAATATCGAGTCTACTACCCGGGCAGCAAATCCAAATTTCTAAACAAAATCTTCCTAATGGATTAAATCTTTTGAATTCACACTTAAATATTCCGCGCGAATTAGATATGTTGATAGGTATTGATACGTTTTTTGAAATTTTAGGTAACGAAAGAATTATACTTTACAAAATTATATTTCATAGAACGCGGCATTCGAGTGGACAGTTACGGGTAGATATCAAAGAAAAATAATTAATAGCACGACAAATAATGATCATATATCCGCCAATCTTACAGAATTGAAGTAAAACTTATTTGCAATTATATTGTATCAAATTTAAGTTGAGTAAAAATAAATACATCATATAAAAATTTTGAATAAGGTTTATTAGTAATATGGTAACACTCGTGATGCACACATTTATTAGTGTCGTCAATCATAATACACATTTATATAATGATAAATTATAAATTATATATTTATGATTACATTAAAAATATGTATAATATTTACAAACAATAATGTAATCAAAGTCGTACTTGAAATATGACATGATCGTTTTAAAGTAATTGCTGATTAATAAATTCTATAATATTCATTCACACAGTGGATTATGTTAAACAACGCCAAAACAAATATTGTTTTTGCAAATTAATTCATCCTGTACCACTAACAATTGTGTTTGAAGAACTTCATGTAATTAAAATTAACATACATTCATTTACTGTTTGTATTTTTTTACTTTTTTGCTGCCGATATAATCTCATTCTTTGAACAGCTGTAATATCTGTTTTGCCTAACAAATTGAAGCCATACTTTTATATTTGTTTTATTTATCAAGTCCTGCACATAGCTTGATCTATGAATCATTTGTTTTTTTTATGTGAACGTTAATGCTATGATCATCATCAATATTACGAGGTAATCAATTAACCATATTATTAATGTCAACAGGCACATTTATAATTTGGCCAAACATTCCAAATTGTCCATTTGCATGTCGCAATCGTCTAATTTGCATGAAACACAACCTAGGTGAAATTAACCTTTCAGATACAGTATCTAGTTTAGGTAGATAATTTGGTATAGGTGGAAATACAAACCCGTTAAACTTACACAAAGTGGGAATTTTACTCGAATTTAATATCTTTCGACAAGTTTGACATCCAACCTGATTATTTTATCCAACCTAACCCATGTCGCGCTTAAAGAAGTTTTACTTCAAAAATCTCTTAAAGAATCTCTCACAAAAGTAAAGTTACACGCTTTTGAAAAGTTATACAAATTATCGACACACAAAGAAACGTATGAACCATTCTTTTCATTAAACCTTTTGCGAAACAAGAATTGGCGGTGCACAGTTTTAAAACGGATGTATTTACTAATACACCTATGCAGATATGTTTGAATAACTTTAACTAAAATATTATCTTTATATAATTCAGTGTTAATTTTAATCATTTATTTCTATATAATATTAATATTATAATTTTTTTTTAGTTTTGTGCTTCAAACGTCCCTTACAACTGAGCATCGCCCTTACAGACTGCCTTAACGGATATTTTGGATATTTTAAATATTTAATACCGAGATAAAAAATCTTATAGAAAAAATAATATTTATAAATTAAATCTTATATTCATTCGCATTTCTTACACGCTAACACCTACATCATAAGTTCCTACTCGTGTATTTTATAGCCTAACGTTGCATTCTATACTACACGCCTTACATCTATACCATACGCTATATTTCATCACATACTCTCAAATCCCTACATTGTATACCGAATACACCTAACCTATATCTACTTAATATCCTATTACCTATAATTTTCCTTACACGCTACATTAACCCTACCGAGAATCGAACCCGGGTCCGCCGCGTGACACGCGACAACCTTAACCACTACACCAGCGTAACGCTACAATCAACCGACTTTTTTCGCGTGTCGTCGCGCCACCTCAGTAATAATTATCTATTTAATTAGAAAATGAACCAAAGAAACAACAGTGTGTTCCATAATATATTTTCAGTGGGGGGGCCCGTAGAGTAGTGGTTAAGGCGTGCGACTGCCACGCGGAGGTCTCGGGTTCAAATCCCGGTATAGACAATAGATAGGTAGAGATATATACAATAATAGGTAGAGATGATATACAATAATATAATATAGTATGATAGGTAGGTAATAGGTTATCTATCATATTATTAGGTTAAGTCTTATAAAGTATTGTAATAAATCTTGAGTACGTTTATATCATAATAAATACATGTAGGTATTAACGAATACAAATAATACCAGAATAAATATGATTAATGTCATTGAAGAATATAAATTATGTACTCAATGATTCCCTCATACTTGTACAATTTAATGTATAGACTAGCTGTGTATAATAGAGTTAATTATATAAAAAGTCAATATATTAGATTTGTGAGTTCTTATCGAAATATATCAAATTTTTTGAACCGGATTTTAAATTTTAGCGTTCCGGCAAAAAAAAATATTAGCACAAACACCACTGTTTATAATATATACTAATTTGAATTCTCTACAAAATTGTCTAATCTCATAAGCCTTACAGCAACTTGGTATACTTAAAAACGATATATTAAGTATACAACATTGCTTCCGCCTTTATTATAAAGAATTCGTATTGTAAAAACGGCGAAAGCAAAGTTGTACGTCTAAAAATTTTTAGTATTGCATTAATGTAATATATAGGCTCATAATTTCAAAACCATTCGTTTAATACGGATGATGTATTCGACAAATTTGTTTAAAATTGGACAATTAACAATATTGTTTAACATTATTAGACTCTACAGCAACTCGGTATAATTTAAAATCTAAATTATAAAACACCATATTAATCTCAGCGCGTTTATAGTACATTTATTTCTTAAATCTTCCATAAATATTAAACCATTAGATTAATATTGATGACCTGTGAGGCAAACTCGCACAAAACTAAACAAACAACAATCTATACTAACATTATGACGTCTTCCACCAACTCGGTATACTTTAAAATCGCATTTGAAAACATACAACTTTGCTTTCGCCATTATTGTAAAAAACTCGTATTGAAAAAACGGCGGAAGCAAAGTTGTACACACTAATGTAATATATATGCTCATAATTCAAAAACCATTCGTTTAATACGAATGATGTATTCGACAAATTTGTACAAAATTAAACAATCTACAAACGTTTCTAATAATAAATGACTCTAAAGCAACTCGGTATGCGTTAAAATCGCAATTAGAATGATGCAAATAATCTGATTGTAAGCTATACTAGTTTCCATACAAACTCAACGTTTTCAAAGATTTTCTTCATAGTGTTGGTAGAGACATCTTGCTTTGGAATACAGTACGCCTAGTACATGTTTTACTTTATCGCTTGTAACATCTAAACGATTTATTTGATATGAATGATGTATTTGGGATATTTGTATAAAATTAAATTGGCTATAATGTTGTCTAATATTATAACACCCTACAGCAACTCTGTATACTTTAAAACGCGAGTAAAAGCATACAACTTTGCTTCCGCCTTTATTGTGAATAATTCGTATTGTAAAAACGGCGGCAGCAAAGTTGTACGTCATAATATTTAAATTGTCATAATAATAATAATATAAATAAATATATTTTAGTAAATATAAATATGAACATAATATTTCTTGTTTCGGATTTTTACCCGTAGGTACATTAGTCATCGTATATGCTAAAACAATAGTTAATATTTAAAATATAGAAGTTGTGACATGAATTGTGTGACAAAAATAAGAGTAAAGGAACATTTTCCTTAAAAAAAAAATCACATAGCAATATTTATAATGAAAGATAATTACACTAAAATAAGAAAAACAAAACAAACAAACAAATTTTCGTACTAATGTAATAAATATACTTATAACTTTAAAACTAATGGTTTAATATGAATGGTACCTTTGACAAATATATTTAAAATTAAATAATCTACAATGTTGTTTCATATCATTTAGTGTTATAACAAGTCGGTATACTTCAGAATGTATTTAAAAAAATACAACTTTGCTTTCGCCATTATTATAAAGAATTCGTATTGTAAAAACGGCGGAAGCAAAGTTGTACGTCTTAATATTTTTAAAGTGTTGCACTAATGTAATAGAAATACCCATAACTTCTACACCATTTGTTTAATATAAACAATGTATTTAGTAAATTTATTCAAAATTAAATAATCAACAATGTTTTCTAACATTATTATATTCTACAGCAACTCTGTATACTTTAAAACGCGAATAAATTCATACAACTTTGCTTCCGCCTTTATTGCAAACAATTCGTATTGTAAAAAGGGCGGGAGCAAAGTTGTAAGTCTAAATATTTGAATTGTCGTACTAATGTGATAAACATAACTTTGAAACTATTTGTTTAATATGAATAGTACCTTTAACAAATATATTTAAAATTGAATAATTTACAATGTTGTGTTACATCATTTAGTCCTATAACAATTTGGTATACTTTAGAATGTATATAGAAAAATACAACTTTGCTTCCGCCTTTATTATAAAGAACTCCTATTGTAAAATCGGCGGGAGCAAAGTTGTACGTCATAATATTTGGATCAAATATTAGTGTAATAAATATTCTTATAACTTTAAATCTAATCGTTTAATATGGATGGTACCTTTGACAAATTTATTTAAAATTAAATAATCTACAATGCTGTCAAATATCATTTAGTCCTACAGCAAACCGGTATACTTTAAAATGTATTTAAAAAATACAACTCTGCTTTGGCTTTTATTGTAAAGAACTCCCATTGTAAAATGTGTATATATATATATATATATATATATATATATATATAATATAATAAATTTATATATTTCTATAACTATATTTGTCTACGCATGTAGTACCTACCCTAATGGTCATGTAATCTGTGTGATTTCAAGATTAGATAAGGACCTTAGGAGATTTATTAGGGTTTTCCCTTACACATGTACCCATTTATACATTTATACCCAAACTAACCCATACATTTATACATTCGAAATGTATAAATGTATGTCCATCCATCCCTTAATCCGGCATTACCTGTCCGGGTTGATAATTTATAATGTTTTAACTATCATCTGGCGGAATGGCGTGTCATTCCTGGTGACAAGTGACACGTGACACATGACACATGACACGTGTCATAAGAGCTCTCGCCGAAAACCGAAGCCTCCACCGCCGCCGTCGCCTTTACACGACGTGACATGACGGCTGTCAAGTCGGAAATCGTACTGTTTGAAAATTGCGCGCGAAATCGCTTTATTATTGAGAGGCGAATCGATATAATGGAAATTGGAATTGATATATAGGTATGTATATATATATATATATATATATATATATACAGAAATTTTCTTCTGTACGTCTTTAATCTGTAATCTTATTGTTTACATTAATTGACTGCAAACGAAGATTGATGGTGAATTGTTTACGATCGCATTTTCTCTTCTATAGATTGATTAATTTCGTACGAAATCGCCAAATACATCATTCATATTAAACGAATGGTTTTAAAGTTATGGCATATATAATATGTTAATAACAAGACGTACAACTTTGATTCCGCCGTTTTTACAATGGCAGTTCTTTACAATAAAGGCGGAAGCAAAGTTGTATGCTTTAAATTGGGTTTTAAAGTATACCGAGTTGTTGTAGAATATAATAATGTTAGAAAACATTGTTGATTATTTAATTTTGAACAAATTTACTAAATACATTGTTCATATTAAACAAATGGTTTAGAAGTTATGGGTATTTCTATTACATTAGTGCAACACTTTAAAAGTATTAAGACGTACAACTTTGCTTCCGCCGTTTTTACAATAGGAGTTTTTAACAATAAAGGCGGAAGCAAAATTGTGTTTTTTTATATACATTCTAAAGTATTAATAGTAATACTAAAGTAATTTTGAATATATTTGTCAAAGGTACCATTTATATTATACAATTAGTTTTAAAGTTATAAGTATATTTATTACATTAGTCCTACAATTTGTTTGTTTGTTTTGGTTTTCTTATTTTTGTGTAATTATCTTTTATTATAAATATTGCTATGTGATTTTTTTTTGGGAGGAAAATTTTTCTTTCCTCTTTTTTTTGTCACACAATTCATGCCACAACTTCTATATTTTAAATATTAACTATTGTTTTAGCATATACGATGACTAATGTACCTACGGGTAAAAATCCGAAATAAGGAATATTATGTACATATTTATATTTACTGAAATAAATTTATTTATTATTATTATTATCACGACAATTCAAATATTATGACGTACAACTTTGCTCCCGCCGTTTTTACAATACGAATTCTTTGCAATAAAGGCGGAAGCAAAGTTGTATGCTTTTACTAGCGTTTTAAAGTATACAGAGTTGCTGTAGGATGGTATAATGTTAGACAACATTATAGCCAATTTAATTTTATACA
Source organism: Ctenocephalides felis (assembly GCF_003426905.1). Classification (NCBI taxonomy): domain Eukaryota; kingdom Metazoa; phylum Arthropoda; class Insecta; order Siphonaptera; family Pulicidae; genus Ctenocephalides; species Ctenocephalides felis. Next base: position 59,448,269 of record NW_020539725.1, on the reverse strand, counting down.
AATTTCCTAAATACATCATTCATATCAAATAGATCGTTTAGAAGTTACAAGCGATAAAGCTAAAATATGTACTAGGTGTACTGTATTTCAAAGCAAGACATCACTACAAACACAATGCAGAAAATTTTTGAAAACGTTGAGTTTGTATGGAAACTAGTATAGTTCATACTCAGATTATTTGCGTCGTTTCAATTGCGATTTTAAAGTATACCGATTTGCTCTAGGGTCTTGCACCATTAGAAACGTTTGTAGATTGATTGATTTTGTACAAATTCGCCAAATTCATCATTCATATTAAATGAATGGTTTTTGAATTATGGGCATATATATTACATTAGTGCGTACAACTTTGATTCCGCCGTTTTTACTATGCGGGTTCTTTATAATAATGGCGAAAGCAAAGTTGTATATTTTTCAAATGCGATTTTAAAGTATACCGAGTTGTTGGAAGACATCATATTGTTAGTATAGATTGTTGTTTGTTTAGTTTTGTGCAAGTTTGCCTCACACCTCAACAATATTAATCGAATGGTTTAAGACTTATGGAAGATTGAAGAAATAAATGTACTATAAACGCGCTGAGATTAATATGGTGTATTATAATTTAGATTTTAAATTATACCGAGTTGCTGTAGAGTCTAATAATGTTAGACAATATTGTTAGTTATTTAATTTTAAACAAATTTGTCGAATACATCATTTATATTAAACGAATGGTTTTAGAATTATTTTAGAAGACATAATATTACATTAGTGGAACATTTTAATAGTATTAAGACGTACAACTTTGCTTTCGCCGTTTTCACAATACAAATTCTTTACAATAAAGGCGGAAGCAAAGTTGTATACTTAATATATCGTTTTTAAGTATACATAGTTGCTGTAAGGCTCATGAGATTAGACAATTTCGTAGAAAGTTTAATTTAGTATATATTACTATATACATATAAATATATATAAGTACTCTGATTGTCTCATAAACGAAAACTCTCCATTTACAAAATTGTAAAACGTTTCATATAAGCACAAAAAATAATATTTTTGAACAGTTCATATTTTATTTATTTTATTCAATTTATTCATTTATTCAGACAAGAGCACAATATTGTATTCGAATTCAATTAGTTTGAAAAATGATGATGAAGTTTTTGCTGTATTTTCTGCATATCACATTATATTAGGAAGACGATTTATACATTATATATATATATATATATATATATATGTATGTATATATGTATATATACCGACAATTTTGAAAACCGGTTCTAATAGAATTTTATATAACAGTTACATAAAGTAGAGAGTAAAATAGGATCAAGTTGTTCATTTGGGTCAAATTTGTGTCTCAATTATAATATTGTAAATGGATTTTTATTTCACTGCCCGAGGAAGATAAAAAAATATGTATTGCTATTTCTGTGTATACAAGATTATTTCTAGATATAGCAATAATAATAATAATAATAATCCAAACGATGGAGTGTATAGAAATGTGTTTTTCAATTGGAAAAGCGTCAAAAGCAGATGTCGAAGCGGCAAGTCTGACTTCGCAGATGAAAAGTGAGAAAACGTGTTTTTCACTTCAAAAAAAAATCAATCAACGAAAACAATGGGCCCCTTTGTCGGGGGCGATTCAATGGAAAAAAACATTTTTCTTTTATCAAAAAACCACAAACAGATATATATATATATATATATATACGTGTATATATATATATATATATATATATATATATATATATATATATATCAATGAATATTGTTTGTGGATTTTGTACAGAGCAAAAAGTCGATTTGATTAAAAAAATGACAGGTGACGGATTATATTTTTCATTTACCAAGATTATTTGTTTCGTTTCAATTGCGATTTTAAAGTATACCGAGTTACTGTATAGTATAGTACTATTAGAAGCTCATTTAAATTGCTTAATTTCGCACAAATTTATCGAATATTTAATTCAAATTAAACCATTGGTTTTAAAGTTATGGCATATATAATATATTGATTACTAGACGTACAACTTTGATTCCGCCGTTTTTACTAAGCGAATTTTTTACAATAAAGGCAAAAGCAAAGTTGTATGTTTTCAGGTGCGTTTTGAAGTATACCGAGTTGTTGCAGGACTAAATGATGTTAGACAATATTGTTAATTATTTAATTTTAAAGAAATTTGCCGAAGACATCATATATATCAAAAGAATAGTTTAGAAGTTACAAGCAACAAAGTAAAAATATATACGAGGTATACTGTATTCCAAAGCCAGATTCCACTGCAAGCACTATGAAGAAGATCTTCTAAAACCTTCAGTTTGCTTAGAAACTAGTATACCTGGTGCACAGATTATTTGTTGCTTTTCGATTGCGATTTTAAAGTATACCGAGTTGCTGTAGAGTTATTCATTGTTAGAAACGTTTGTAGATTGATTAATTTTAAACAAATTTGTCGAACACACCATTAATATTAAACGAATCGTTTTTGTTTTATGGGCATATTATTACATTAGTGCGTACAACTTTGCTTCCGCCGGTTTTTCAGTACGAGTTCTCTACAATAATGGCGACAGCAAAGTTGTATTTTTTCAGATGCGATTTTAAAGTATATCGAGTTGCTGTAGAGTTGTTTATTGTTAGAAACGTTTGTAGATTGGTTAATTTCGCACAAATTTGTCTAATACTTCATCCATATTAAACCATTGGTTTTAAAGTTATGGCTCATGTAAAATATTTGTTCTATGAAATTAATTATTAGAAATACAACTTTGCTTCCGCCGTTTTTACAATGCGAGTTCTTTGCAATAATGGCGAAAGCAAAGTTGTATTTTTTAAAATACATTTTAAAGTATACCGAGTTGCTGTAGAGTATAATACTGTTAGAAAACATTATTGATTATTTAATTTTGAACAAATTCACCAAATACATCGTTTATATTAAACGAATGGTTTAGAAGTTATGGACATTTCTATTACACTAATACAACACTTTAAAAGTATTAAGACGTACAACTTTGCTTCCGCCGTTTTTACTAAACGAATTCTCTGCAATAAGGGCGGAATCAAAGTTGTATGTTTTCAAATGCATTTTAAAGTATACCGAGTTGTTGTAGGACTAAATGATGCTAGACAATATTGTTGATTATTTAATTTTGTATAAATTCGCCAAATATACCATTCATATTAAACAAATCGTTTGAAAGTTACAAGTGATGAAAAAAAAATATGTACTAGGTGTACTAAATTCCAAAGCAAGATTTCGTTGCAAACACTATGTATTTTTATTTTGAAAAAGTGCAGTTTGTATGGAAACTAGTATACTTCAGATATATATATATATATATATATATATATATATATATGTATCATATAAATGTATACGCACATGTTTCTGGTTAAGAGAATGTTTGGAATTTTTGGAATTCGGGATTAGTATCCTGTTGTATACTTGGCCTATATCCTAAACACACATACACACGTATATATATATATATATATATATATATATATATATATATTTATTACCTCAGGTGGAGCATATAGCAACCGAATGCCAAAACAACCCTCCACATGAATGTCAAAGAAATGTTTTTCTCAAAACGGCTGCGGTTTCTTTTACAGGATAAACATCCTCGATATAATAATATACATAGCGGAAATATAAACATACACACACACATATATGTTTAAAATAACAAAATAGTCGTAGGATTTAAGTAAATATCAGAAATGTAAATCAAATCATATATGTAAGAAACACTAATGTCAATATTTTTCAATTTGGTATGACTTTATACTTCAAAAATGACATGATCGGTTTGTCATTGTAATTAGCATTTAGAAATGAATTCTCATTACAGAAATGAAGTAATCGCGGATTATGTTAAACAACGCATAAATAAATATTGTTTTCACAATTTCACTCATCATCATATAATATTCGTGTTTAAAGAACTTCATGTAGTTAAAATTAGCATACATTCATTGACTGCTTGTATTTTTTTGAATAAATTTTTGCCTTGCAATTTTAAAAACGAATTTTTTAACAATTTTCTCTTAATATTTAATTATTTTACAAACCTGTGTCTCCACATCGTAGTGTGTCTCCACATCGTAGTGTGTCTCCACCTCCCGTTTCAGAATACAAACGCTTTGCCTGACATCTATAGGCACAGGTAAAGCGTAGGAATTCTAAATCGGGCGACGAAGAATAACAATTACACTTTTAGTAATAATAATTATACTTGTTTATCCAATAACCTGCTGTTTGATATCAAAAAGTCCGATACCTAATAAGAACTAGTGGTGTATGGCATCGTGCCTTAAGGCAAATTGCTGGAACTTCCCGTATCGTAATGAAATATTCGAGAAATTATTTTTGCTATCTTGTTATATCTGAGCAAATCAAATATAAATTATAAATAAATCAATTAACATTAACAATCGTCATTTCATTTCGAATTTAATTTCAAAAAAAATAGTTGCCTAATTTACACAAAATTGAAAAAAGTGCTCCCGTATAGTCACAGTCTAAACGCATTTGCAAACAATTCTGTGCGTCATTTTCACTTACACTGTGCTTAGCTTGGCGGCATTTTCACACTTTTCAATAATTTTCACAAAATTGGAAAAGTGCTTTAGTACATAAACAGTCTAAACGCACTTGGGTACAATGTTTGTTCCAGAATGGCGCTTAGACTGTGCTTAGCCTGGGTCATTTTTCGAACTTTTAATCCATAATTGCAAAAATATTTTATGGAAAATAAAAAAAATAAAAGGGACTTTACTGATGAGCATATTGAAATGTCAATACAAATAGAGTCTATTCTGACAAAAATATTAAAAAAGGGACTCTACTAACAAGCAAATTAAAGTGTCAATAAAATAAAGGAACTCTACTGATGAGCAAATTTAAAATGTCATTACAAAAAGGGATTCTACCGATGAGTATATTAGAAAAGAAACTCTACTGACGACCTTATTAAAATATCAATACACTATAGAACTTTACTGACGAGCAAATTAATATTTAAGTACAAGAAGGGACTCTACTGACGAGCAAATTTAAAATGTCAATGAAAAAGGAATTCTACTGACGAGCAAATTTAAAATTTCAGTACAAAAAGCGACTCTATTGATGGTCAATTGAGAATGTCAATAGAAATGGGAACTCCACTGACGAGCAAATTAAAATTTTAGTACCAAAGGGACTCTACTGACGTACAAATTAAAATGTTAATAGCAAAAAGGGACTCTACTGACGAGCAAATTAAAAATTTCAATACATTTGCAAATAATTCTGTGCGACATTTTCTCTTATACTGTGCTTAAGTTCGCATTTTCACACTTTTTATAGTTTTCACAAAATTGGAAAAGTGCTCCAATACATAAACAGTCTAAACGCACTTGGGTAAACATTTGTACCAGAGTGGCGCTTAGACTGTGCTTAGCCTGGGTAATTTTTGGAATTTTTTTTAATCGAAAATTACAAAAATATTTTATGGAAAATGGAAAAAAGATGTACTAATTTTTTATCCTCAAAAGCAATTGTTTTGTCAATACAAGCAGAAAGTTTTTAGATACAAAAAAACACACGCACACATTCATCTAGTTTCTGAGGTATGGCAGTAAAATGTTCAGAAACCTTCAAAACGTCGAGAAATGGAAAAATTTTCATTTTCGATTTTCGGCCCATTGCTATAACTATCCTACTGTTTTTTTTTATCTCTGCCACATGATATATATCATTTTCAGTAAATAGAAAATTCTGAAGATGAAAAAAACTATCTCCACCTCATCTTGTAATTTGACACGATATATAAAGTGTGTTTTTGGGTGTATAAATCTTTGAGAAATATTTCGCCATGTCCCGAATTATATTATCTTTGTCAAAACGAAGCCGCTAAATAATGGAGGACGCTTTCTCACCTATGTCAACTTATTTCTTAACAAAATGTAATATATATATATATATATATATATATATATATATATATATATTAAGGTGTGTATACGTGACTTTGATTTAGTATTCTTGAGACCACTTCAGACCTACTTGGTAGTTAGTTTGTGTTCTTGCGACATAAATGTTCTATATTCGATATATAATATGTATATATATATATATATATATATATATATATATATATATATAAGACATTTAAAATAATTATCTAGATAATTTTTTATAGAATTAGTTCACGATTCTTCTAACAAAACTGATCATTATAAATCATTATTACTAATTCAAATACAAAAAAAAATATTGACAGGCAGGTAAACAAGTATAATAGTATATATGCAGACTTATAATTAAGTAAACAAATATAAAGATAAATAGGTAGACAGGTAGTAAGACATGTACTACCTACATTTCTGAGCAAATATTACGAGAATTAAAATAGACATTGAAATTTACTAAAGACTGATATATAACAATCAATATATACATTTTAGCATAAATAACGTGGATAAGTATTTCGTGCACGATTGTAACTACTATAGAGTACGCTCGCGCACTTTTTTGACAAAATTAAATTTTGCAAAAAAAATTGTATGAAAGTGTACAAGGTAATTAATGGCGTTTAATAACCAATTAAATTTACTTTAAACTGATATATAACAATATATACATTTCTGAACAAAATTTACGAGAATTTTAGCATAAAAATGCGGATAAGCATTTTATGCACGATTCTATCTGCGAATGAGTTAAACGAGTGCACTTTCATGACAAAACTGCATTTTGCAAAGAAAATTTATATGAAAGTATACAAAACAATTATTGACGTTAAACAGAGAATAAATATTTCAATACACTGATATATGATAATATATACATTTCTGAACAAAGTTTACGAGAATTTTGTTCAGAAATGAATTAAAAAAAATTAACATACATTCATTGACTGCTTGTATTTTTTTTTACTTTTTCGCTGGCGTTATAACCTCATTCTTTGAACATCTGTAATATCTGTCTTGCCTAAAAAATATTTATCATTTTAATAATTTCAAAGATTTATAGAAACTACGAATGATATAGAAATAATTTCTAATAAATAAACTTACGTTTAGTACACGGCACAAATGTTTAATTTGTTTTATTATTTTCAAGCAACAGGGCACAATATTCTTCTGATTCATGCATTTTTCATTAAATCAAGATTAGTACCATAATATAACTTTATAACATAACCTTTCCTATATATTGTATCTTTTGCTCGTGAGTAGAGTCCTTTTTTAATTCTAGATTAATTTGCTCGTCAGTAGAGTCCCTTTTTATATTTTAGCTTTAGCTCGTCAGTATAGAGTCTTTTAAATTATTTCGTAGCTTTTGCTCTGATAAGAAAAAGCGAGGAAACGTATTTTGCAATATATGAAAATAAAAAGGACTCTACTGACGAGCAAATTTTGTTTTAAAAGACATGAAATTTAAAAAAGACTCTACTGACGAACAAATAAAAAAATTACCTAGAATATGAGAAAAGGATTCTAGTGACGAGCATAATGAAATGAAAAAGATGAGCGAGAAAAAAGGACTCTACTGACGAGCAAACTGAAGTACAGCCCTAGAATGAAAAAATGCCTCTACTGACGAGCAAAATGAAATACAAAACATGAGACGGAAGAATTACAATATAAAAACAGACTCTACTGACGATTAAATAGCAATTTTGAAAATAAAAAAAGACTCTACTGACGAGCAAGTTGTGTTTTAAAAGACATGAAAAAAGACTTTAGTGACGAGCAGATTTAAAAACAACTTAGGTGATAAAAAGGAACTTTACTGACGATCTAATTAATTTTTAAACTCATAAAAAAGAACTAAAATTAAAATTAAAAAACAATTCAGAAGATAAGAAGGGACTCTACTGACTAACAAATTGGTTCTCAAAATCATGAAAAGGAACTGTATTGACGTGCAACTTCAAAGATTTATAGAAACTACTAACGAATTATATAGAAATAATTTCTAATTAATCTTACGTTTGGTACACGACACAAATGTTTAATTTGTTTTATTATTTTCAAGGACCAGGGTAAAATATTCTTATGATTCAGGCATTTTCTATTAAATCAAGATTTGTACTACGATGTAATTTTAAAATATCTATTTATCTATGCCGATTTCCTTGTACGCATACAACGACAGATCTCCATTCACATACACGACGGCTATTCACAATCCGATCCGTATACAAATGATATCATCGAGAGCGAATGACGAATCTTTGGCACTCGACTCTTAACTTATCTTATCTGCCGTAACGCACTTCCGTTGCATTTGTACGGATTTACAACCTAGTCGCGCCTAAAGAAGTTTTACTTCAAAAAGGACTCTACTGTCGAGCAAATTAAATAGAAATTAAGGAAATAAAAAAAAAACTCCACTAGCGACCAAACTATTTTTTACAAGACATGTGAGCAATTAAAGGACTCTACTGACGAGCAAACTAAATAACAAGACATGAAAAGAAAAAAAGGACTCTACTGACGAGCAAATTAAATAGATGTAAATGCAGACGATTTTTAACTTATCTGCCGTAACGCACTTCCGTTGCATTTGTACGGATTTACACCCTAGTCGCGCCTAAAGAAGTTTTACTTAAAAAAAGACTCTTCTGTCGAGCAAATTAAATAGAAATTTAGGAAATAAAAAAAACTTCCACTAGCGACCAAACTATTGTTTACAAGACATGTGGGAAAAAAAGACTCTACTGACGAGCAAACTGAAAAACAAGACATGAAAAGAAAAAAAGGACTCTACTGACGAGCAAACTAAATAACAAGACATAAAAAGAAAAAAAGGACTCTACTGACGAGCAAATTAAATAGATGTAAATGCAGACGACTCTTAACTTATTTGCCGTAACGCACTTCCGTTGCATTTGTACGGATTTACACCCTTGCGCCTGAAGAAGTTTTACTTCTATAAACTGTATATTTATAAATAGATATATAGGCTGAAATATAAACAGATAGACAGGTATATCATGTAATTGATTAAATTTGTTATTTATACTTGTCGGTGAAACTTTTCTCGATGCTTGTATATATATATATATATATATATATATATATATATATATATATCTTTTGCAATCGTTTATTTTCATCGAATAGAAATCAATAAAACACTCAACCTAATTTGTTAAAAATCAATTCCACCAATCACAGAATCTCCTCTCTATCTTCTACTAACTTGTCCCAGTTACCATTCGAGTGAATATAATATAATACAGTCTTGCACAATGCGCGGCGGAGACACCTCCACCTGATGTGTTTTTGCTCGGGCGAAGGTTCGTCGTCGTCGTCGTCGTCGTCTCTATCCCTATTTCTCTCCATGAATCATAAACTAAGTCTGGTCACGTAAGTTTTTGTTCGACTGCGGCACCACCGCATACCTATCCACCGACCCACGGGCAATTGTTCAAAACTACAAATACATGTAGGGAATTGATATTGGGGCGAGGAAAGAGAGGCGGAGGTTGGTGTCGGGATTGATTAGGTGGAAACAAGTGGCAACTTTAGTAGGTTTAGAGATAGATAATATATAGTATCTTATGTCTGTTTGTATCATAGTTTTCCAGAAGGATAGTTATAGTGATAGGCCGAATATCAAAAATAAATATTTTTGCATTTCTCGACGTTTTGAAGGTTTCTGAACATTTTAAGGCGTGTATTTTTTCGTCCATGTTTTCAAGCGCACGGATCAAGCGATTTGAATGGTTCAAAAAACATTCGATTCCTATTAATAGGGAGATGTGCTGATTTGTTTTTGGCAAAGGCAGGTCCAGCCATTTCGAAGATACAGAGCTAAAGGTGCAAAAAATGACACTTTTCGCTTGTATCAACAAAACAATTGCTTTTGAGGATAAAAAATTATTACATCTTTTTTTATTTTCCATAAAATATTTTTGTAACTTTGGATTAAAAATTCAAAAAATTGTCCAGGCTAAGCACAGCCTAAGCGCCACTCTGGTACAAATGTTTACCCAAGTGCGTTTAGACTGTTTATGTACTGGAGCACTTTTCCAATTCGAATTTTGTGAGAAAAACTATTGAAAAATGTTAAGCCGCAAGCTGAGCACAGTATAAGTGGAAATGTCGCACAGAATTATTTGCAAATGCGTTTAGACTGTGACTGTACGGGAGCACTTTTTCAATTTTGTTTAAATTAGGCAACTATTTTTTTTTGAAATTGAATTCAAAATGAAATGACGATTGTTAATGTTATGAAGATAAATTGATTTATTTATGATTAACATTTAATTTGCTTAGATATAACAAACAAGATAGCAAAAATAATGAAAGTTACAGTATTTGTAATAATATATTTGAAAACGTTTAAAATTTCTCCAATATTTCATTACGGTACGGGAAGTTCCAGCAATTTGCCTTAAGCCATGATGTCATACACCACTAGTTTTTATAATTAAACTATTTGTCATACACCTATAATATTTTTAAGTGTTCGGTTCGAGTATCAAATCTATTGCAATCCAAAATATCAACAAAATCCTACGGGAGTGAATCTGAAATTTTTCTTGTTAGAATTTTCTTCTTTGTTAAGTTGTATGTGGGTAATAAAATGTCCAATCTAAGCCACTCTTAAGGAGTTGTCAGGACTAACAAGGACTAAGAAGAGTAAATGTAAGCTGAGGATAACCACATTATTTCGCAATTAAGCTAATTACCAGAGTTTCTTGTTTAACAATCTTGTTGTACGGTGGAGACGACGAACTCGGTTTAGTTTTATTATATAGGCATTCTCGTATATAAATATTCACTGATATTATACATATATATACATATATACATACATATATATATATATATATATATATATATATATATATATATATATATATGTGTGTGTATATATATAGACAAGTATATGTATATGACCGGAACAAATTCCGGAAGCACGGGTACGGATGAGTTGCCTCATCGGACGTTATGTAGCAAATTATATATTCGATTTCGTGATAATGTAGTTGAATGATAAATGTGTATATGCATATATGAGTACTGATCGGTCGTTACATCAGTATGAATTTTTTATAAGTTTATTTAATCGAAAAAAAATACTATAATGTAACGCGCAATCGTAAAATTATTGCAGTAAATGGAGAAGAAAAAAGCGTGTGCCCTGCAATTTTTTTTACTGTGCTCCAATTTTCTTGACATTTTGAAAATAGACTTTTAGTTGGATTATAACTCTTTTAATTCTAATTTTATCAGAACTTGTAATACCCTATTTTAAAGGTAATTAAATGAGCTACAACTTTCTCTATCATAAATTTTAGTGTAACTTCTCTTATTTTCGCACTCTGGTTGGACAGCCGCGCACACTTTAAACAATCATATCTCTATAATCAATATTTGTGTAACAGAAAAATAATAAAAAGCAATTACTAGTCAGAAAAAACCTTGAATTTTCATCTATATATATTTATGCGTATTTTTTATTCTTTCAGAGATATAATAATGGGAGATTAGTTGTTTCCTTTTAAATGGTAAGGTAAACGCGCCACCGTATCTTGTTCAATTACGATTATAATTCTTTACGTTATAAGCTTTTATATAGTCACACAACAGTTTGATTTCAAAGTTTATAAATATTTTGTTCAAAACCTAATAAATCGTTATATGCAGACTTGTAGATTTTATTAGCTTTTTAACGATATATAATAACATGTATGTGCCAAACCAAATTTTAGCAATATACGCGGGAATATAAATAAAATATACCTTGATGAAATCTGTTAATGGCTAACTAAATTTTAAATTTCACGTATTTTTCTTTTATAATGTTGTTAGGAAAACGCTATATACAGATAGGTAATTTTATTAGCTTTCTAACAATATATAATATCATTGTTATATTTTAATTATTTATAACAAAATAAACGTAGACATAAAAAAGTGCGATCAATTAAACTTATGATATAGGATCTTATTAAATCACACACTATTTTGATTTCAAAGTTTACATATATTTTGTTAAAAATTTTATTCTTAACCTAATAAATCGTTATATGCAGACTTGTATGTAATTTTATTAGCTTTTTAATGGTATGATGTAAATATATATGTTGTTTAACAAATTTTAGCAACATACACGGGAATATAAATAAAATATACCCGATGAAATGGCTAACTAAATTTTAAATTTTGCGTATTTTTCTTTTATAATGTTGTTTGAAAAGTTATTAAACGTTGTATACAGATTTATAGGTAATTTTATTAGCTTTCTAACAATATATAATGTCATTGTTATATTTAAACTATTTATAATAAAATAAGCGTGGATATTAAAAACTTATATATATATATATATTCACACAACATTTTGATTTCAAAGTTTATAAATATTTTGTTTGTAATTTTGTTCAAAACCTAATAAATCGTTATATGCAGACTTGTAGATAATTTTATTAGCCTTTTAACTGATCGGTCGTTCCATCAGTATGAATTTTTCACAAGCATATTTAATCGAAAAAAATTACCATGATGTGATGAATTTTTACAAGATATCTACTATTTCCCTTATCTCATCCCTGTCTTATCCTTCAAAGGATTCGCCCGATAAGATGACGACAAGGATATGTCCTTAAGACGTTGTCCTAGCAGATGTGATGTGATTCTGTGACGATTCAATGGACAGATCCTTCCTTCAGCATGGTCAAACATTTTAAAAGGAAAACTAGTGCTGTAGAAGCAGCAGGAGCAGCTGAATATTCATCGTTCACCGAGAATCCGGTGGAGCGTATTTAAGGTACGGTGGAGGACACTTGGAAAGGCTAGAGTTGAATTAAGTACGACATATGGAAAAATAGAATTAAAATAAATTTATAAGTTTTTTTTTGCATAGTTTTATTGTCAATCAAAATAATATTCATTTTTTAAGACAATATAATGTTAATGCATTTAAGAGATTTTTCCTATGAGATATCTCTCTTTTATTTATTTTTGACATTTTATTTAAGATCGTATGGCCATTTAAATTTATAAGTTGTGAGTAAAATTGTGTCAGTAGAAACTATAGTGGAGATCTCTCCTCTATATAATATCCATCTATTACATTATAGAGTTTAAATGAATAATATATAATGCATATTTAATATAATGATAATATGAACATAGATAGAATGATAGAATGATGTGTGGACATAGCCTGTCCAATGCAAATATCGTGCAGATTTGATTTTCTCATAGTTTCCGGAACAAAAGCGCCATGTTGAATATATTTATACGTGTATATATATATATATATATATATATATATATATATATAATTTACTTGGGAGTTATTTGATTTTTTTTATATCCAGATCCAGAATAACTTTAACGCGGTAATCGCAATAACAATATCAAAAAATTAACAACACGAGAAGAAAAAACTCTACTGTCGAGCAAATTAAATAGAAATTTAGAAAATAAAAAAAACTCCACAAGCGACCAAACTATTTTTTACAAGACATGTGGGAAATAAAATGTCTCTACTGACGTGCAACTTAGAGTATAAAAAGGACTCTACTGACGAGCAAACTGAAGAACAAGTCATAAAAAGGACTCTACTGACGAGCAAATTAAATAGAAATTTAGAAAATAAAAAAAAACTCCACTAGCGACCAAACTATTTTTAACAAGACATGTGGGAAATAAAAGGACTCTACTGAAAACAACTTAGAGTATAAAAAAGACTCTACTGACGAACAAACTGAGAAAAAAAGGACTCTACTGATGAGCAAATTAAATAGATATAATAATGGGAATTCGTGTTATTATACACATTTAAAGTATACACGCACGCACACACATATACACACACACATTATATATATATATATATATATGTATATTAGGGTGGTCCTTAATATGGACATTTTCGAATTTCCTTGCTCCCAAGGGTTCAAATGGTTCCAAATTGATAAAAAGTTAACTCCAATTCTCTGAAAATTTTGGCTCTAAATATTGTTTTTTTATAAAGCGCAATTCAATCAAAGTTTTGTATGGAAATAGCATGGAAAAATTTTCAAAAATTTTGCAGAGCGTCGAATTTTCAATAAAAAAACAACTCTCACAACAATCCACCCTTATAGAAATGTTATCATCGAGAGCGAATGATAAATCATTGGCACTCAACCTTGCCGTAACTCACTTCCGTTGCATTTGTACGGATTTACATCCTAGTCGTGCTTACCAAAGTTTTACTTAAAAAATTAGTAGGTTGGATATAAATGTTTATTGTGTACTCAATTATTATCATCATTTTACAGAATTTCGTTATTACTTATTGTTCGGACGTCTTTTCGTTTTATTCTATTGGCCATGAAGGTGACAAACTTCAGGGCATTAAGCTTTACACGGAATGGTTGCTACCCCTGGTGGAGGGTTTTAATTGAACTAGTTGTTCACTTCAAAAAGTAAAGTCCGCTTAACAACATGTAAATAACAAAATATAAATAAATATATCTTCTTTCACTATAACTTAGTAACAAATCAGTGATTGTAATTAGAACTGCAACAAATACATAATATACAAACAAATCAGTATTTAATACAGTACACAGCTACAAGGGTTAAATTATAACCCAACAACCTGAATTATCGAAGGAGAGTTTTAATAAACTCTATAACTACGTAAGAATAAACTACACCTATAGACGCATTTGATGTCCTGGATGTATCAAATTATTCCGCTGATATTTCTAATAAATTCCGTAAGCAATTTCTTGAACGCACCCAACATTTAGCACAAAACACAAACACCCGCACACACAAACACGCCTACAATTCCATTCCTCCATTCCTCCATCCATCCATAATACAACAAACAAGTTCGAAATCCTAATGGGCATTTAATGCAGCCGCCAGTACCAGTACCACTACCAGTACCAGAGAGTAGTATGTAGGCCTTTGCTCACATCGGGCTACTCTGATAGTAGTATTCGCGTTCATTAAATCCGCTCCCGTTAGGTCACAGTCATTCGACCGCTCTCGACGCTCCACTCTGCGGTGGAGCCGGTTGAGCCGGTGGAGCGACCCAGAATGCGATCGTAGCGCGGCGACGATTCGTTCGTTCGTTCGTTCGTTTGTTGAATGCGTAAAGGGGGTGCATTGGTGTTATAGTGTAATATTGTAATGGTGTAATGGACGCACACACGATACTGAAATTTGTGGGGTGGAGACTCAGGTCAGTTTGGTCAGTCGGTTGGTTTTAGACCGTCGGTTGTTCGGTATATGTGTAATTATGTGACGTGCTGGAGAATAGGAATAATGATCACGAAAAAAATCATAATAACGAGGCTCATTTTTGAAGTAAAACTTCTTTAGGCGCGACATGGGTGTAAATCCGTACAAATGCAACGAAAACGCCAACGTGAAGTTGAAGACTACGACGCTAGTTAGCGCAGCTATCGCAATTATTCGATCTAGTCTGCGAGCAAAACAAAAAATACATCAAATGTCAAATCATATGTCAAAAACAAAACAAAATGTGTCGACTTTCACTTGAGTTTTGTATTTAGCTCGTAGTCTCTAAACATTATTTGAAGTAAAACTTCTTTAGGCGCGACATGGGTTAGGTTGGATAAAATAATCAGGTTGGATGTCAAACTTGTCGAAAGATATTAAATTCGGGTAAAATTCCCACTTTGTGTAAGTTTAACGGGTTTGTATTTCCACCTATACCAAATTATCTACCTAAACTAGATACTGTATCTGAAAGGTTAATTTCACCTAGGTTGTGTTTCATGCAAATGAGACGATTGCGACATGCAAATGGACAATTTGGAATGTTTGGCCAAATTATAAATGTGCCTGTTGACATTAATAATATGGTTAATTTATTACCTCGTAATATTGATGATGATCATTGCATTAACGTTTACATAAAAAAGCAAATGATTCATAGATCAAGCTATGTGCAGGGCCTGATAAATAAAACAAATATAAAAGTATGGCTTCAATTTGTTAGGCGAGACAGATATTACAGATGTTCAAAGAATGAGATTATACACCAGCGAAAAAGTAAAAAAATACAAACAGTCAATGAATGTATGTTAAATTTAATTGCATGAAGTTATTCAAACACAAATATTACATGATGAGTGAAGTTACGGAAACAATATTTGTTTAGGCGTTGTTTAACATAATCCACTGCGTGAATGAATATTATAGAATTTATTAATCAGCAATTACTTTAAAACGATCATGTCGTATTTCAAGTATGACTTTGATTACATTATAGTTTGTAAATATTATACATATTTTTAATGCTATTATAATTATATAATTTATAATTTATCATTATATAAATGTGTATAATGATTGGGTTGACACTAATAAATGTGTGCATCACGAGTGTTACCATATTACTAATAAACATTATTCAAAAATTTTATATGATGTATTTATTTTTACTCAACTTAAATTTGCTACAATATAATTGCAAATAAGTTTTACTTCAATCACGTGTGATCCTTACGCGCACTCTTTTTTTTGAAAATCTTTGACCTTTATTTTAAAAAATTAGTCGAAAAATAAATACACGTTATATCTTACTATACCCCTCCCCTCCCTCCCCCGCGTGATATTTCGTGATTTTTTGTCAAACCCCAAAAATTTTATAATATTTTAGAAGAGATGAATGATGACACACATTTGATGTCGAAACGCACAGAATAAACATTTTTGTAACTGTCTAACGGTAACACTAAAATACAGACTAAAAATCTTTACAATGGCAATAATTATCAGGAAAAAATATATTACGAGGGTCATTTTTTTTTTCTTAGTTGCTGGAACTTCCCGTACCGTAATGAAGAATTCGAGAAATTTTAAACGTTTTCAAATATATTATCACAAATACTGCACAACTTTTATTATTGAGCAAATCAAATGTAAATCATAAATCAATTTATCTTCAGAACATTAACAATCGTCATTTCATTTCGAATTCAATTTAAAAAAAAATAGTTGCCTAATTTACACAAAATTGAAAAAGTGCTCCCGTATAGTCACAGTCTAGACGCATTTGCAAATAATTCTGTGCGACATTTTCACTTATACTGTGCTTAGATTGGCGGCATTTTCACATTTTTCAATAGTTTTCGTTTTCACAAAATTGGAAAAGTGCTCCAGTACATAAAGAGTCTAAACGCACTTGGGTGAACATTTGTACCAGAGTGGCGCTTAGACTGTACTTAGCCTGGGTTTATAACTATTATTCAAATAGTTTGAATTTTAATCCGAAATTATAAAAATATTTCATGAAAAAAAATTAGTAACAAAATTTTTTTTTCCAAAAGCAATTATTTTGTTGAAACAAGCAGAAAGTTCTTAGAATCATTTAAATCGGAAGCTTAGTTCACTCAAAAACTGCCATTTTTTGCACATTTTGCTCGGTATCTCCGAAACAACTGGACCTGCCTTTGCCAAATAGTAATCACCACTTCTCCCCATCATTACGAACTAAATGTTTTTTGGATCATACAAATCGGATGATCCGTTCTCTCAAAAACTCGATTTCTATTTTCTGCGCTCTTTGCTCCGTATCTCCGGAACGACTGAACCTGCCTTTGCCAAAAACTAATCAGCACATCTCCCTATCAATAGGGATCGAATGTTTTTTAAACTATTCAAATCGGTTGATACGTGCGCCCGAAAACGAGGACGAAAAATGCAAACATACAAAATACACACACACATCCATTTAGTTTCTGAGGTATGCCAGTAAAATGTTCAGAAACCTTCAGAACGTCGAGAAGTGCAAAAAATTTCATTTTCGATTTTCGGCCCATTACTATAACTACCCTACGGGAAGTTAATAAATACTGACTGCGAAAGGAATTCTACTGACAAGTAAATTGAATATGGAACTAAAGGTACAAAAACTTTACTGATGAAAAACCTGGCCCAGATATTAGACAAAAGAAACTCTACTGACGACCATATGTATTTCTATTTAGACATAATAAATAAATTTAATTCAATATATACCTATCCATCCGTGACGTCACATTACTCTATGACGTCACGAACCGGCCGTCATCACCAGAACATTATTATCAGCCCTGATTATTATTATTAATTCGTCGATAACTCGAAATGAAATTTCGAATTTTGCGCGCAAATGATTAAAACAATAACCGATGGAGGCAAAATAGATAGATTTGCATTAATTAGTGTTTTATGCTCTGTTAAATTTCAATTCGACCGAATTCGGTGCGATGGTGGAGCAATCCCCATACACATGTGCGGGCGGAGGGTTGATTTTACGCTCTTTGACGAACACTAGTACTACTTTTGTTCGGCGGAATATTAATTAGTGATTTATGATTTTATTCATTGGGTAGAAATAGATATATGTACGTGTATGATGGTTATCAAATTATTATTTATACGGGTTTGTTAGTAATTGGCCGGTGGTGATTGTAAATATTTTAATTGGCATTTTGATTTCTAATTAATTTGATGATGCAAAATTGATATGGGGATTGTGTTTACGTTAATTATTTTAGGTCAGTATTTATTTCCATCTTACCCCTCAGTGTTTGTGTTAATTTCGCTCTACGTTCATTTTCACCATATGGTCAATTCTTAACTTTTTCCAAGGAGATCTCTCCACAGTATACTTGTATGTACGTGTGTATGTAATTATGTGAAAGAAATTATTGCCGACATTAGGGTTTTTTTATTTTCTAGGCTATTTGTACAGGAATGTTGTAAAATGCAGACGGTTTTCTTCCCTAGTTGCCCATTTGTCGAGAAATGGGTAATGGGTAATGGGAAATGGGAAATGGGAAATGTATCATTTGGTGAAATGATTTTTATGTTTTTATAATGATGCTACACTGTTGCTGCTTTCTGTTAGTTTTTGTTCGAACTGGATTTTATTAGATACTTTTATAAGTTTTAAAATTCTGAAAGTTGTTTGTGATTATTTTTAGCAACTTTCAATTTAATTAAGTACATTACATTACGTTTGACATCCATTTGTATATTTCAAAATTAACAATATAAATTATAAAACTGATGGCCGTTTTGATGCTTTTTTGACTATTTTAAGCTTTATGTATAGATTATTGTTATATAACAAGAATAAGTAATACAAAATTTTTATTTATTAACTTCTAAATTTCAATACTATTTATTTATTTAAAAATAATATAACAAATGTTTAAACAAATAAGAAAATTCAAGTGAATCAGTCATTCTGGTGAAAAATTCATGTACTTTTACTATAAAATATATCTCAAGAACAAAAAGTATTACTTATTTAATTATTTATATTATAATAATAAATTAATATTATCGTATGATAGATTTCCTCCTTCCTGTTCCTTGAAAATAATAAAACAAATTAAACATTTGTGCCGTGTACTAAACCTAAGTTTATTGATTAGAAATTATTTCTATATTATTCGTAAATAAAAAAGGACTCTACTGACGACCAAACTAAAAATGAAAAGAGGAGGGGACTCTACTGACGAGCAAAATAAAAATAAAATTCAAAGAGACTCTACTGATGATTAAATTAAAATTAAAAGTAAAAGGGACTATACTGACGAGCATACTGAAAGGGACTCTACTGACGAGCAAAACAAAAAATATAAAAAAATAAACTCTACTGAAAATTAAATTAAAAATGCAAGAAAATACGACTCTACTGACGAGCAAACTAAAAATTAAAGAAATAGGGACTCTACTGACGACCAAACTAAAAATGAAAAAGGGAGGGAGATTCTACTAACGAGCAAAATAAAAATAAAATTCAAAAAGACTCTACTGATAATTAAATTAAAAATTAAAGAAAAATTGACTCTATTGACGAGCAATTTAAAAATAACATTAAAAAGAAACTCTACTGACGAGCAAAATAAAAATAAAATTCAAACTCTACTTATGATTAAATTAAAAATTAAAAAAAAATGAACTCTACTGACGAGCAGTTTAAAAATAACATTTAAAAGGAACTCTACTGATGAGCAAAGCTGTAAATAAAATCAAAAATGGACTTGTAGTTTCCATAAATCTTTGATGTGATTAAAATAAAAAATATTTTTTAGTCAAGACAGATGTTCAAAGAATGAGATTATATCGCCAGCGAGAAAGTAAAGAAAAAATACAAGCAGTCAATGAATGTATGTTAATTTTAATTACATGAAGTTCTTCAAACACAAATATTATATGATGATGAGTGAAATTGTGAAAACAATATTTGTTTAGGCGTTGTTTAACATAATCCACTGTGTGAACGAATATTATAGAAGTTATTAATCAGCAATTACTTCATTTCTCTAATGAAGGTTCATTTGTAAATGCTAATTACAAAGACAAACCGATCAAGTCATATTTGAAAAATGGCTTTAATGTAAATAACTCGATTTTTGCTAAAGCGTTTCATACACAATTTCAGTAAAATTGTGGATTTTGAAAATAGGACCAAATATTCTTGAACTAAATATTACATGTATGTCATTTGCTGGTTTTGCTCAAGTATTAATAAGTTTATTTGCGATTTAAATTTGATATACAATCACGTAGATACTTCATAACATTTTTTTAATTACAATATTTATTACAACTGTTAAATAATTAACATCTAGCAATATTGATAAATAATAATATAAATTTAAATAAATAAGAGTGCAAAGGATAGAATTTACATGAAAATAATATCCGTAGTATGATGATTTAATATAAAATAGAGACAAATAATAATAAAAATAAAATTAATAAATAATATAAATAAAATTTTGAATTATAAAATAATACTAAAAAATAATAAAATATAACAAAATTACAATAATAGAAATAGTATGATAATAATAATAATAATAATAATGATAATGTTAGCATTTACAAATGGCTATTTATGAGATCATTGGGAATTTTACTTCATAACGTAAATGTCATTCTAGTTTCCAAAAGTACCTTACAAGTTTCTGAAGCTTTGCAAATTGCATAGAACTTGCATGTATATATTGTGTAGAAAAAAAAAGCATAAAAACGAATCGAAATGAGGTTTCTTGGTAAAAAATCGCTTCTTGAAATTCCATTTCCTGGCGCAGATTAACTTGTCATATGTAAAATAATGCTTTCTGCCTTTGCTAGAAAAGTAGTGCAACACAAATACAAATACATATATATATATATATATATATATATATCCCCAATCATCCCCAATATCCACAATCTCAAAATGAATAACACATAATGGTTTGCAAATTAATTATTTATCGCTGCTCTCACCGCCGATCCAGTTCGAATGATAACATTAATAATTAAATCAGTATTAAAATTAATAAACAAACACTGAATGCAAACAACAACAACAATAACAACAATGGCAGCAACAATGGCGATAAATGTATCAACAATAATTGAACGACTATTATGGAGCAATCTGTGCGAACAATCAAAGATATAGTCATACGGTGGAGGGATAATAGAGGCTATAATAATATATTACAGTCCGTTATTTTAATATTAACGTAGTCGTGTAGAGAGCTAATATTATAATCTAGTTTCAATATGAACCCATGTCAGTTTTATTTTTTTTAATCGTTCAGCAAAATGTTTTCAACAATCCTTTGTAGAACTTAAAATTTAAATTTTTGCTTCTTAATTCTTTTTCAACATATCTTGAATTTTCTGACACAGGTTTGGCAAAGTTCAAAACTCTAATCCCTAAAGAACCGCTTCATGAAAAAAAGTGCGCATAAGGTTCACACGCGATTGAAGTAAAACTTCTTTGCTATTGAGCGAGATGGTTAAAAAATGTCCTAAATCCATATATTGCATGTTATGGGAATACTAAAGTCCGCAATTCAACTACGAATTTCTCAAAATTTTAATATCAAAGTGCCTCTAACAATTTTTACTAGATTTTAGTAAATTTTATCTAGTTTTCACAAGTGTATACAAATAATATTGTCCGGGAATAAAATTTCAAGTTATTTTAAGAAAACTAAAAAAATGTCAAAAATCGTAGTTGAAATGCGGACATTAGTATTTCCTTAACTTGCAATGTATAGATTTAGGACATTTTTTTAGTTTTCTCAAAATAACTTTTAATTTTCTTCCCGGACAAAACAATTTGTATACACTAGTAAAAAGTAGACAAAAATTACTTAAATCTAGTAAAAACTATTTTATGCTATTTGATATTGAAATTTTGAATAAATCGTGGTTGAAATCCAAATTTAGTACTAGCATTATATAGATTTAGGACATTTTTTTAGTTTTATTCAAAATAGATTTAATTTTTATTTAGGCCATTACAATTTCTTTACAGATAAAAATCACATACAACCCTTATTTTTCAGCCTTCTACTACAAGCTCTCATTTTGCTTACAATAATAATCTAGTAACTTGTTTTGCTATTATAAAAAGCTTCACAAATATTTATTTTACTAACAATTTAGTAAATAATATAAAATAATTTCCTGATGATTTTTATTCTATTTTTGCATTAAATGATTTTCATTTGTTGCTCGATTTGAGTTCTATAATTTTCATTTATATTAAATATTTTATTTACTCTCAGCAAACATTTACTCACGTTTCCAATTTTTTATATCAATTATAAAAATAATTAAAAAATATTTTGTTTCGATTGTTGCGAATTTTTAATTAAATACTTTATAATAAAGTTCAGATATAATTTATTGAATGATACTTAATACTTTGTTAATTAAAATTTTAGTTAATAGAAAATAAAATTATACTGCATCATTTTATTTTTTTCATACAAAATTTAATTGACATTTTGACATCTCTTGTGTCAAACAATGATAGTGTTTTTTGCAATTTTTAGACTAAATCATGTTCGATTTTACTACCCCTTTCCTCCACCTCGAACTATCACCCACATTTTCATGCCGATTTTGCGGTTAGTTATCAATAGAACTTTCCACTCGAATCGTTCTAATTGAATTTTAATTCACAATTCGAATATTATCAGTAATAATCATACTCCCAGCATTACGTCACCATTTTAGCGTAACGGTTACGTGTGTGCAACGTTACAGTTACGGTTGCATAATACGGTGGAGAGTCAGTTCATGGTTCGGTGGAGCGTTCGGAAGCTAATATGGATCGATGCGAATCGATTGTTTCTATTGGAGGTTTTGGGGAAATATTAATGTTAAATGTGATAGTAATATAATTTGAAACAATGTTTTGTATTTGAAAATTTATATAAATCTACTGTAGGTGTGTTGTCATTTAACTGTTCCCAAACGGCTACTTGAATTTTGAAACATCATTTTAGATTCGATCAAGGAATATACAATAGTGGTAATGAACTAAAAAAATATTGTCATAATGCAAAAAAGGGCAAAAAATTGGGAAAAACAACTAATGATTGTTTGGCAAATGAGATGAAAACTGTCAAAAAGTTAATACACTTAATATTTGAACTTGAATGATTATACATATTAAATTATGAGCAATCAACTTCAATTTGAATATCTAAAATATATTTATTACTAAAATTTTAATATCAGATATAAAGATTTTTACTGAAATTTGTACTTAAATTCGGATACTCAATAAAGAAAAGATGTAAAGTCCACATTAGTATTGCAAAACAGCAACTAAACCATATGGTAAAGTTTACAAAATAAGTTTGTAAAGATAAAAACTTGTACACGGTGTCCCAGAACTCAACGGCAAGAATATTATTATCAATACTATTACCAAGAAAAAATGATTACATAATTATTGCAACCTAAGGTATTGGTAAAATTGTTATCATTTTATGGTTATTGTGGTTAATTTTGTTCATTTAATCTTTGAATTCATAATCGTAAAGAATATTTTTAGGACCACGATTGCCCGAAAGTAAGATTTTTTATTAGAAATTTTTAAAATTGGTTGACTTTGACAGGCCCTGCTTTAAAAAAAATGTACTAAAATATGTAAGCAAATTTCACCAAAAGTTGAAGAATTTAGTCAGGATTGTAAAATGGTAAAATGGTTGATAATTTCATGCAGAAAAATTTTTAGTAAAAACACGATTTATTCAAAATTACAATATACAAGTGTATAAAACAGTTTTTACTAAGTTTTAGTAAATTTTATCTAGTTTTTACTAGTGTATGCAGATTATATTGTTCGGAAACAAAATTTCAAGTTATTTTAAGAAAACTAATAAGATGTCCTAACTCCATATGTTGCATGTTATGGAAATACTAAAGTCTGCTCTTCAACTACGAATTATCCAAAGTTTCAATATCAAAGTGTATAAAACAGTTTTCACTAGATTTTAGTAAACTTTATCTAGTTTTTACTAGTGTATACATATTATATTGTCCGGGAAGAAAATTAAAAGTTATATGAAGAAAACTACAGAAGTCTGCATTTCATATAAAGAACACTAAAAAAATGTCTTAAATCCATCTATTGTATGTTATGGAAATACTGAAGTCCGCATTTCAATTACGAATTGTTAAAAATTTTAATATCAAAGTGCCTCTAACAATTTTTACTCGATTTTAGTAAATTTTATCTAGTTTGCACTTAAGCAAAAAAATTGTTATGTCTCAGAAGAAAATTAAAAGTTATTTGACAAAATGTAAATGTAAAAACAACCCACAAAAATCCATATATCACCAATTAGATTATGAGAAAATATATATTGGGACAACATTTATACAAAATTTTAATATCAAAGTGTATGAAACAATTTTTACTTGATTTTAGTAAATTTTATCCAGTTTGTACTAATGTAAACAGATTATAATAACCGAAATGAAAATTAAAAGTTATTTGACAAAATGTAAAAAAAAACTACCCACCAAAATCCACATATTACTGAAGAGATTACCAGAAAATAAATATTAGTACAACTTTTATTCAACATTTCAATATGTAAGTGTATATAGTAAGTTTCACTTAATTCTAGTGAATTTTGTCTAGTTTTTACCAGTGTAATTAAAATAAATTCGCCGGGAAGAAAATTAAAAGTTATTTGAAGAAAACTAAAAAAATATCCTACCTCCATATATTGCATCTTATGGAAATAAAGTCCGCATTTCAACTACGATTTATCCAAAATATTGATATGCTAGTATATATAACAGTTTCTACTAAATTTTAATAAATCTTATCTAGTTTTTACTAATGTAAACAAATTAAATTGACCGAAAAAAACATTAAAAGTTAAATGAAAAAATCAGAATTAGTATCTGATACATAATTTCATCCATCTGAATCTACTCCTCGCGTCAATAAGTTTGTTACATGGAAATTTGCTTTTCTATCGTTATTGTACGTATGTTATTCGATTTGGTGTGTGTATATTCACATATATATGTTCAATATAAGTATTGTGAATCCATATAAATGTATCAATATTGTGTTTATGGCCCCTTATTGATAGAGAACGCCTTATACAGTCCGCAGACGCTAAGTAATTTCATTATATCGCCGGACTCGGCTTGGAAACTCGTATATAAGAGAAATGTATATATATATATATATATATATATATATACATGTGTATATTTGTTGTACAATGTGATATATACACGAGGCGGTATAATAAAAGAACTAGGCTACAAAACAGAAGTTCATAGGGCATACGTGATTTGAAAGGGAACTAAATTTCTTTCTTATTCTTTGTATAAATATATATACATGTATATATTTAGTATATACACATATATATATATATATATATATATATATATATATATAATGTAGTTGTATATAATCCGCACATTATTAAAAAAATCTAATTGGAAAATGAAACATTTTCTAGTAATATGTGGATTTTAGATATTTATGATATTTTTTTGAATACCTTGAAAATTTTGTCTGGGCCACTTTATTTTACATACATTGGTCAAAACTAGACAAACTTTACTAAAATCTAGTAAAAACTTTTTTATTCACTTGCATATTGAAATTTTGAATAATTCGTCGATGAACTGCAGACTTCAGTATTTCCATACCTTGCAATATAAGGGTTAGGACATTTTTTTTAGTTTTCTTTATATAACTTTTAACTTTCTTCCTGGACAACATAATTTGTTTACATGAGTAAAAACTAGACAAAATTTACTAAAATCGAGTAAAAACTGTTTCATATACTTTGATATTGAAATTTTGAATAATTCGTAATTGAAATGCGGACTTTAGTATTTTAATAATTTGCATGGACATTTTTCAACTAAAAAAAATTAATACTTAATTCATATATATATATATATATATATTATATATATATATATATATATACACCACCCACATATATTATCGTAAATTGATCCTGCCTTTTGATTAATTCTATAATAATAACCCAAAGTATGTATCGTTTTGTTCTTAAGACGTTCCCTGTTTACCGGACTACTTATCGAAAATATATATTTCGGTGCTAAATTCTAAGAATAACATTTTGCACTTAGCAAATCCTATGGAAAATTATAATGGATACATTATAGACACGATATAGGATCAAAAGGCTAAAAATACTTATAGAAACCATGTAATATTCAATAGTGATAATTATAGATTTATTTAGTTTATATATATATATATATATATATATATATATATAAATATGAAATAATTATTTACTCACTAAATACTTGGTGCCATAAAATCAAGTTCACATACCTGAAACAAAAAAATCTTTTGTTAATATATAGATATATACAAAAGTTTACTATTCTCTGATAAAGTTGTTAAAAGAACTTAAAAAATATTCGGTTCCTATTAATAGGAATAAATAGAGATGTGCCGATTAGTTTTTGGCAAAGGCAGGTCCAGCCGTTACGGAGATACGGAACAAAGAGTGCAGAAAATAGAAATCCAGTTTTTGAGAAAACGGATCATCTAATTTGTACGATCTAAAAAACGTTCAGTTCGTAATGACGGGGAAAATTAGTTATTAGTTTTTGGCAAAGGTAAGCCCAGCAGTTTCGGAGATACAGAGCTAAATGTTTAAAAAAATAGCAGTTTTTGAGCGAACTAAGCGTCCGATTTGAATGATTCAAAAAATTTTCTGCTTGTTTCAACAAAATATTCGCTTTCGTAAAAAAAATTTTTTGTTTTTAATTTTTTTTTTCAAAAAATATTTTTGTAATTTTGGATTAAAAATTCAAAAAATCACCCAGGCTAAGCACAGTCTAAGCGCCACTCTGGTACAAATGTTTAGCCAAGTGCGTTTAGACTGTTTATGTACTGAAACGATTTTCCAATTTTGTGAGAAAACTATTGAAAAATGTGAAAATGCCGCCAAGCTAAGTACGGTATAAGTGAAAATGTCGCACAAAATCCTTTGCAAATGCGTTTAGACTGTGACTATACCGGAGCACTTTTTCAATTTTGTGTAACTATTTTTTTTGAAATTGAATTCGAAATGAAATGACGATTGTTAATGTTTTGGAGATTAATTGATTTATAATTTATAATTTACATTTGATTTTCTCAGATATAACAAGACAATGCAGAAATAATGAACGTTACAGTATTTGTAATAATATATTTGAAAACGTTTAAAATTTCTCGAACTACGATACGGGAAGTTTCAGCAATTTGCCTTAAGGCGCGATGCCATACACTACTAGTTCAATTTTGTGTAAATCTTGATAAAACATGGGACCACCATTTCAATATTTAAGATGATTTAATAATAAGTCTTGTCTTGGTATAATTCATCTTAAGCATATAATAAACTTTCATTTATACTTATGTGCGTCTCCACCGTGTGTAAATGAGTAAATGAGTAAATCCTTTAGGCTCAGAGAGGAAAGTTAGCAAGTGCTCGGATAAAAATTACGACCTCATTTTGAGAAGCTCTTTTAATCTGAAATAATCCCACATTATAGCAGACTCTTCAAGATATACATACTTCTATACATATATACATATAAATATGCAGATGTATGTACATATATTTGACTAATCCAGGTTAATCTACAGAATAACAAAGCTAAGTTTCAAATCGTGCGAGTAGACTTGATGTTCACATAATTATACACACACACGTACACGTACATATATTAGTGATATCAATATATAAATTTAACATCTTATTACGATCTTTCGATCTTTCAATTCGCCAAACTTTTTTTTAACATTTTGATTAGATTTTTTCTCAAGTATAATTTCTATGGCCTCCTCTCGTCATGTTTTATTTTTTCTCGCTAATGTGTTTCGTTTGATGGAAAAAATTGTATCCTATCATGTTTTTGGCAAATGAGAAAAAACAGCGCAATCATTGCGAGAACATTCTTCAAAAAGTAATCAACGAATTATATCCCCATGAAAGAAATAAATGTATGAAATATCCTTGAAACAGGAACAAGGACTTATGTAAAAAGATGAAATTCGGTCAAGATGCGGTGGAGGAACGATAGTTTTTTGGGCGAATATAAATTGGAATTTGTAATGGAAATATAATAAGAAATGAATTATATATAAGTATATATATAATATATATATATATATATATATATATATATATATATATGATGGGGTGGTCTTATACTCGATTGGCCTGTAAAGTCTGCAATTTCTTTCGGAAGACTGATTGACATTTAGAAGGCTTTACGTCTGATGTGCCAATAAAATTGAAATGAACATTTTTAACAGCATTTCTCTTTTTATAGGGACATACACACATACATACTTATACCTTGATATACGATTTAATCAAATATGAAACTAGTGATGTATGGCATCGCGCCTTAAGGCAAATTGCTGGAACTTCCCCTACCGTAATGAAATATTCGAGAAATTTTAAATGTTTTCAAATACATTATTACAAATTCTGTAACTTTCATTATTTTTGCTCTCTTGTTATATCTGAGCAAATCAAATGTAAATCATAAATAAATCAATTTATCTCCAGAACATTAACAATCGTCATTTCATTTCGAATTCAATTTCAAAAAAATAGTTGCCTCTAATTTACACAAAATTGAAAAAGTGCTCCCGTATAGTCACAGTCTAAAGGCACTTTCAAATACTTTAGTATCACTTTGTTACTTAGATTGCGCTTCTGGGTTATTTTTTCGCAAAATTGAAAAAGTGGAAGGAACGAAGAACTAATTATTTTAATAAATATTAAAATTTTAACAAATCATGTTAGAGATATGTGATATATGAGAGAAATGTAGATAATATAATTATCTATGAATTTGTATAAGATTGTAATAAGATATATTAGATAAGTTAGAATATAAACACAAAATTATAGGAAAATGCACCAATTGATATAGATCAGGAAATTGGGTTACTTAATAACTATAATAACTTCAGAGGTATATAACATATAAGAAAAAGGCATGTGTTTGTGTATATATATATATATATATATATATATATATATATATATATATCTATATATATAAAAGAGGAACGCCTTATGTGCTACCACTTATAACTCACGAACGGCTGGACCGATTTAGATGAAAATTGGCAGGGAGGTAGTTTAGAGCCAGGAGAAGGACATAGTATACTTTTTATCCCTTTATTTCATTCTAATTCAAAATTAATTATTTTTAAACTATCCATTTAGTTTATTGAATCTATGATTCTATTAATGATTTTATCCATGACATTTACTTTCAATTGTCAACTGTCATTCGGTGTTTCTGTTTTGATACAAATATATTAATATGCTTTTTTTAATCACTACTTTTGGAAAATTATTACGTGAATATTATAAATTTTTTAATCACCACGGAAAATTATTACGAAGTGGCAAGTAAATTAATTCTTAATAATAGCAAGCGATTCCAGATGGACGATGGGGAAATTTATATCTTGAAAATGAGAATGTAATTATTTATGTAGTTAGGTATTTATGTATATTTGTTTATACGTATTTAAATAGAGTATTTGAGGTGTTTATATTATATATCAGCAATAAGTATAATCATCAACAAATTAATAAAAAAAATATTCTGAAATATAGTTTCTTGACATAACCTCAAAATTTGTAATAAAAATGTAAATAGTTATACATTAATTGTTGTTAATTTGTAATTTCTTTATACATATCTTATAAAATGTTTCAGGGTTTACAACTAATTGGCATATATATATTATCAGCAAATGTGCTTTGATTCGACAATAAAAAGGTCTAATTGAAGTAATCGACTACCTTAAGTAAACTATAGTGATAGAATATTAGTTTTTGGTTCTCATATATTATAACCCAGCTATAAACCTCACGGAGCCCCAGACCTTTCCAGCGAATGCAAAATTGTCGAATTCGGTTTGTGCATTCTGGAGTTATATCGTCAGAACTTATAACTCAAGAAGGCTGAACCGATTTAACTGAAAATTGGCTTTGGTAAAGTTGGTAAAAGTTGGTTCAGAGCCAGGAGAAGGACATAGGATACCTTTTATCCTGTTCGACTTGGAATAACAATAAGCAAATGACAGCTATGTAATCACGCATGGATGACAATTCAATATTTGTAAGGAATTAATAATAAAATTATTTATTTTAAATAAATAATTAACAATTATAATATAATGATAGTGCCATTGCCCATTCGTATAAACAGTGAAGCGAACTATGTATAACTCAGTATGGTTGACAAATCATATTTTTGCTCTGAAAGAACTTATTTGTATAATTATGTACTCATTGGTATTTATAAAACCTTTTCTAGATTATTCAGATTTAGAACCTAAATTTGGAATTGATCAAAGGAACATTTTGTCGAATAGCTTATTTCCAGTTATAATTTTCTGAATTTATTCAAGAATGGATAGTAATATATGAAGATCCACGACCGAAGTGTCAAAAACCAGTAAAGCTAAGCATTGTTTAACAGCAGTATTTGAATGTAAAGGGAAAAATATGTATAATCAGCTATAACCTTGATTCTTATGACTTTGGTATTGGGAGATAAATGGTAATCTTTGAAAATCCATAGTAAAAGTATTTTCTTCCATTGGTAGTTTTCTAGCAATTAGTTGAAAATGTAATTATTTTGTAAAATACCTTTGAAATTAAAATATGACATTAGACCTGCTTGCCATCTGGCCGTTCCAAGTTACCCCGTTATAGGGTAAAAAGGTCTAGATACATTTTTTTTAAAGACAGCAAAAAAGCACGTTTTTACAATGATGAAGTAGCTGGTAGTTTTACTGAACGTAGTCAGATAATTGTTCATTTGAAATGTGTCATTTGTTGTGATGTAATTGGTTTGATTTTCATAATAAAATTTATATTTGCTTAAAGTCAAATTGGACCTTTGTGCCTTGCCCTGTTCTACATATATACTTTTTATTAAATTTACTTTTATTCATCGAATATTACTAGAAACTTTTCAAAAAGCAGGTCAAAAAAGAGATACCTAAATCATTTTGTATCTCTCCTCGCAGAAATTTGAGAAATTTGTATAAGCTCAATAGTATTATTTACAATTATACACAAAATCCAGAATTCAAAAAAAAATTCAAAAAATTTGAAACGCATTCATTAATCGATTAAATGGAATTTGTAATGACTATATAAGTCGAAAGACCAACAAAGACTTGGATTGAATTATGCCATGTTTTCTATAGAAAGTGTATAAAACTTTCAGTTTGGTTGTATTAATAAAATATATACAAACTAATGGGGTTTATTGTTTCTATAATACCTCATTGTATATAGCAATTCAAACAACACATCCTTACACAAAAAGTATTAATTTTTTAGATACTCTAGAAATTATTTATAAAATAACTTACTTAGCAAAACAACGTTTGCCGGGTCAGCTAGTATATATATATATATATATATATATATATATATATTTATGTGTCTACATATAAATTTCTCCGAAAATTTCTAGGCAAGTGTTCATTATAAACTCAAAGTGATTTTTTCCATCTCGCCTGATCGCCTCCAAATAACGATCGGCCTTATTATGTGTATTTTTGCAATTATCGTTTCGTGGAAAATGTGAAATAAAATATCGAATATAGAAAATATTCGTGAAAAAAAAACGAGCAGTAAATGGCACAAGTATATATATAATATATACCTATGTATGTATATAATGTGGAATCGAATCGATTTCTTTTTGCTAATGAAGAGAAGAAAAGAGAGGCGTTGCTTTTGAGAGACGGTGGAGAGTTCGAGTTCATTTAGCATCGAAAATGTTTTCTCCTTTGATCTTGGCAAATGTAAAGAAAAATTATCGCTCTTTGCTACGAAATAAAATTGATACATATAAATGATCAGATACACACACACACATATATATATATATATATATATATATATACTAGCTGACCCGTCAAACGTTGTTTTCCAAGGTAAGGTATATTCTAAACAGTTTCTAGAGAATCAACAAAATTAATACAAAACATGGGAAGCCATCTCAATTATAGCGAAATATTTTAATCTTTTCAAAATGATTTTTTTTAGTGACTTTAGTGAAAAAATGTAAAATTTGCCCAGACCAAGCACAGTCTGAGTTACAACCTGGAACAAATCTATTCATAAGTGCGT